>NC_133147.1:34995496-35316151 GCF_048418815.1 Hemitrygon akajei
CGGCCAGCTCAGCCACGACTATAACATCTGAAACCCACAGACTGTGAATGTCCCGCTGGCTCAGCAACGACTATAACATCTGAAACGCACAGACTGTGAATGTCCCGCTGGCTCAGCAATGACTATAACATCTGAAACCCACAGACTGTGAATGTCCGGCTGGCTCAGCCATTACTATAACATCAGAAACCCACAGACGGTGAATGTCCGTCTGGCTCAGCCACGAATATAACATCTGAAACCCACAGACTGTGAATGTCCGGCTGGCTCAGCCACGACTATAACATCTGAAACCCACAGACGGTGAATGGCAGCCTGGCTCAGCCACGACTATAACATCTGAAAACCACAGACGGTGAATGTCCAGCTGGCTCAGCAACGACTATAACATCTGAAACCCACAGACGGTGAATGTCCGGCTGGCTCAGCAACGACTATAACATCTTAACCCCACAGACGGTGACTGTTCCGCTGGCTCAGCCACGACTATAACATCTGAAACCCACAGACGGTGACTGTTCCGCTTGCTCAACAACGACTATAATACCTGAAACCCACAGACGGTGAATGTCCGGCTGGCTCAGCAACGACTATAACATCAGAAACCCACAAACTGTGAATATCCGGCTGGCTCAGCAACGACTATAACATCTGAAACGCACAGACGGTGAATGTCCGGCTGGCTCAGGAACGACTATGACATCAGAAACCCACAGACTGTGAATATCCGGCTGGCTCAGCAATGACTATAACATCTTAACCCCACAGACGGTCAATGTACGGCTGGGTCAGCAATGACTATAACATCTTAACCCCACAGACGGTCAATGTACGGCTGCGTCAGCAATGACTATAACAACTGAAACCCACAGACGGTGAATGTACGGCTGGGTCAGCAATGACTATAACATCTGAAACCCACAGACAGTGAATGTCCCGCTGGCTCAGCAACGACTATAACATCTGAAACCCACAGACGGTGAATGACCGACTGCCTCAGCCACGATTATAATATCTGAAACCCACAGACGGTGAATGTCCAGCTGGCTCAGCAACGACTATAACATCTGAAACGCACAGACGGTGAATGTCCCTGTGGCTCAGCAACGACTATAACATCTGAAACCCACAGACAGTGAAAGTCCCGCTGGCTCAGCCACGACTATAACATCTGAAACCCACAGACGGTGAATATCCGGCTGGCTCAGCAACGACTATAACATCTGAAACCCACAGACAGTGAATGTCCCGCTGGCTCAGCAACGACTATAACATCTGAAACCCACAGACGGTGTAAGTCCCGCTGGCTCAGCCACGACTATAACATCTGAAACCCACAGACGGTGAATGTCCGGCTGGCTCAGCAAAGACTATAACATCTGAAACCCACAGACGGTGAATGACCGACTGGCTCAGCCATGACTATAACATCTGAAACCCACAGACGGTGAATGTCCGGCTGGCTCAGCAAAGACTATAACATCTGAAACGCACAGACGGTGAATGACTGACTGGCTCAGCCACGACTATAACATCAGAAACCAACACATGGTGAAATTCCAGCTGGCTGAGCAACGACTATAACATCTTAACCCCACAGACGGTGAATGTCCGGCTGTCTCAGCCACGACCATTACATCTGAAACCCACAGACGGTGACTGTTCCTCTGGCTCAGCCACGACTATAACATCTGAAACATACAAACGGTGAATGTCCGGCTGGCTTAACAACGACTATAACATCTGAAACAAACAGACGATGAATGACTGACTGGGTCAGCCACAACTATAACATCTTAACCCCACAGACGGTGAATGTCCGTCCTGCTCAGCCATGACTATAACATCTGAAACCCACAGACTGTGAATGTCCCGCTGGCTCAGCCACGACTTTTACATCTGAAACCCACAGACGGTGACTGTTCCGCTGGCTCAGCCACGACTATAACATCTGAAACCAACAGACGGTGACTGTTCTGCTTGCTCAACAACGACTATAACACCTGAATCCCACAGACGGTGAATGTCCGGCTGGCTCAGCAACGACTATAACATCAGAAACCCACAGACTGTGAATATCCGGCTGGGTCAGCAATGACTATAACATCTTAACCCCACAGACGGTCAATGTACGGCTGCGTCAGCAATGACTATAACAACTGAAACCCACAGACGGTGAATGTACGGCTGGGTCAGCAATGACTATAACATCTGAAACCCACAGACAGTGAATGTCCCGCTGGCTCAGCAACGACTATAACATCTGAAACCCACAGACGGTGAATGACCGACTGCCTCAGCCACGATTATAATATCTGAAACCCACAGACGGTGAATGTCCAGCTGGCTCAGCAACGACTATAACATCTGAAACGCACAGACGGTGAATGTCCCTGTGGCTCAGCAACGACTATAACATCTGAAACCCACAGACAGTGAAAGTCCCGCTGGCTCAGCCACGACTATAACATCTGAAACCCACAGACGGTGAATATCCGGCTGGCTCAGCAACGACTATAACATCTGAAACCCACAGACAGTGAATGTCCCGCTGGCTCAGCAACGACTATAACATCTGAAACCCACAGACGGTGTAAGTCCCGCTGGCTCAGCCATTACTATAAAATCTGAAACACACAGACGATGAATGACAGACTGGCTCAGCCACGACTATAACATCAGAAACCCACAGACGGTGAATATCCGTCTGGCTCAGCAACGAGTATAACATCTGAAACCCACAGACTGTGAATGTCCGGCTGGCTCAGCCATTACTATAACATCTGAAACACACAGACTGTGAATGACTGACTGGCTCAGCCACGACTATAACATCTGAAACCCACAGATGGTGAATGTCCCTGTGGCTCAGCAACGACTATAACATCTGAAACCCACAGACAGTGAAAGTCCCGCTGGCTCAGCCACGACTATAACATCTGAAACCCACAGACGGTGAATGTCCGGCTGGCTCAGCAACGACTATAACATCTGAAACCCACAGACAGTGAATGTCCCGCTGGCTCAGCAACGACTATAACATCTGAAACCCACAGACGGTGTAAGTCCCGCTGGCTCAGCCACGACTATAACATCTGAAACCCACAGACGGTGAATGTCCGGCTGGCTCAGCAAAGACTATAACATCTGAAACCCACAGACGGTGAATGACTGACTGGCTCAGCCATGACTATAACATCAGAAACCAACACATGGTGAAATTCCAGCTGGCTCAGCAACGACTATAACATCTTAACCCCACAGACGGTGAATGTCCGGCTGTCTCAGCCACGACCATTACATCTGAAACCCACAGACGGTGACTGTTCCTCTGGCTCAGCCACGACTATAACATCTGAAACATACAAACGGTGAATGTCCGGCTGGCTTAGCAACGACTATAACATCAGAAACTCACAGACTGTGAATATCCGGCTGGCTCAGCATCGACTATAACATCTGAAACCCACGGACGGTGAATGTCCCGCTGGCTCAGCCACGACTATAACATCTGAAAAACACATACGGTGAATGTACGGATGGCTCAGCCACGACTATAACATCTGAAACCCACAGATGGTGAATGTCCGGCTGGCTCAGCAATGACTATAACATCTGAAACCCACAGACGGTGAATGTCCGGCCAGCTCAGCCACGACTATAACATCTGAAACCCACAGACAGTGAATGTCCCGCTGGCTCAGCAACGACTATAGCATCTGAAACCCACAGACGGTGAATGACCGACTGGCTCAGCCACGATTATAATATCTGAAACCCACAGACGGTGAATGTCCGGCTGGCTCAGCAACGACTATAACTTCTGAAACGCACAGACGGTGAATGTCACGCTGGCTCAACCATTACTATAACATCTGAAACACACAGACGATGAATGACTGACTGGCTCAGCCACGACTATAACATCAGAAACCCACAGACGGTGAATGTCCGTCTGGCTCAGCCACGACTATAACATCTGAAACCCACAGACGGTGAATGTCCGGCTGGCTCATCAACGACTATAACATCTGAAACCCACAGACAGTGAATGTCCCGCTGGCTCAGCAACGACTATAACATCAGAAACCCACAGACGGTGAAAGTCCCGCTGGCTCAGCCACGACTATAACATCTGAAACCCACAGACGGTGAATGTCCGGCTGGCTCAGCAACGACTGTAACATCTGAAACCCACAGACGGTGAATGACCAACTGGCTCAGCCACAACTATAACATCTGAAACCCACAGACGGTGAATGTCCCGCTGGCTCAGCAAAGACTAAAACATCGGAAACCCACAGACGGTGAATGACCGACTGCCTCAGACATGACTATAACATTTGAAACACACATACGATGAATGACGGACTGGCTCAGCCACGACTATAACATCTGAAACCCACAGACGGTTAATGTCCCGCTGGCTAAGCAACGACTATAACATCTGAAACCCACAGACGGTGAATGTCCCGCTGGCTCAGCCACGACTATAACATCTGAAACCCACAGACAGTGAATGACCCGCTGGCTCAGCCACGACTATAACATCTGAAACCCACAGACAGTGAATGACAGGCTGGCTCAGCACCAACTATAACATCTGAAACCCACAGACGGTGAATGTCCGGCTGGCTCAGCCACGACTTTTACATCTGAAACCCACAGACGGTGAATGTCCGGCTGGCTCAGCCACGACTTTTACATCTGAAACCCACAGACGGTGAATGTACGGATGGCTCAGCAACGACTATAACATCTGAAACCCACAGACGGTGAATGACCGACAGGCTCAGCCACGATTATAATATCTGAAACCCACAGACGGTGAATGTCCGGCTGGCTCAGCAACGACTATAACATCTGAAACGCACAGACTGTGAATGTCCCGCTGGCTCAGCAATGACTATAACATCTGAAACCCACAGACTGTGAATGTCCGGCTGGCTCAGCCATTACTATAACATCAGAAACCCACAGACGGTGAATGTCCATCTGGCTCAGCCACGACTATAACATCTGAAACCCACAGACTGTGAATGTCCGGCTGGCTCAGCCACGACTATAACATCTGAAACCCACAGACGGTGAATGGCAGTCTGGCTCAGCCACGACTATAACATCTGAATCCCACAGACGGTGAATGTCCCGCTGGCTCAGCCACGACTATAACATCTGAAACCCACAGACTGTGAATGTCCGGCTGGCTCAGCAACGACTATAACATCTCAAACCCACAGACGGTGAATGTCCCGCTGGCTCAGCAACGACTATAACATCTGAAACCCACAGAAGGTGAATGACCGACTGCCTCAGCCACGATTATAATATCTGAAACCCACAGACGGTGAATGTCCGGCTGGCTCAGCAACGACTATAACATCTGAAACCCACAGACAGTGAATGTTCGGCTGGCTCAGCCATTACTATAAAATCTGAAACCCACAGACGGTGAATGTCCCGCTGGCTCAGCAAAGACAATAACATCTGAAACCCACAGACAGTGAATGTCCGGCTGGCTCAGCCATTACTATAAAATCTGAAACACACAGACGATGAATGACAGACTGGCTCAGCCACGACGATAACATCAGAAACCCACAGACGGTGAATATCCGTCTGGCTCAGCAACGACTATAACATCTGAAACCCACAGACTGTGAATGTCCGGCTGGCTCAGCCATTACTATAACATCTGAAACACACAGACTATGAATGACTGACTGGCTCAGCCACGACTATAACTTCAGAAACCCACAGACGGTGAATGTCCGTCTGGCTCAGCCACGACTATAACATCTGAAACCCACAGACGGTGAATGTCCCTCTGGCTCAGCAACGACTATAACATCTGAAACCCACAGACAGTGAAAGTCCCGCTGGCTCAGCCACGACTATAACATCTGAAACCCACAGACGGTGAATGTCTGGCTGGCTCAGCAACGACTATAACATCTGAAACCCACAGACAGTGACTGTCCCGCTGGCTCAGCAACGACTATAACATCTGAAACCCACAGACGGTGTAAGTCCCGCTGGCTCAGCCACGACTATAACATCTGAAACCCACAGACGGTGAATGTCCGGCTGGCTCAGCAAAGACTATAACATCTGAAACCCACAGACGGTGAATGACCGACTGGCTCAGCCACGACTATAACATCTGAAACCCAAAGGCGGTGAATGTACAGCTGTCTCAGCCACAACTTTAACATCTGAAACGCACAGACGGTGAATGACTGACTGGCTCAGCCACGACTATAACATCAGAAACCAACACATCGTGAAAGTCCAGCTGGCTCAGCAACGACTATAACATCTTAACCCCACAGACGGTGAATGTCCGGCTGTCTCGGCCATGACTATAACATCTGAAACCCACAGACGGTGAATGTCCGGCAGGCCCAGCCACGACCATTACATCTGAAACCCACAGACGGTGACAGTTCCGCTGGCTCAGCCACGACTATAACATCTGAAACATACAAACGGTGAATGTCCGGCTGGCTTAGCAACGTCTATAACATCAGAAACCCACAGACTGTGAATATCCGGCTGGCTCAGCATCGACTATAACATCTGAAACCCACAGACGGTGAATGTCCCGCTGGCTCAGCCACGACTATAACATCTGAAAAACACAGACAGTGAATGTACGGATGGCTCAGCCACGACTATAACATCTGAAACCCACAGATGGTGAATGTCCGGCTGGCTCAGCAATGACTATAACATCTGAAACCCACAGACGGTGAATGTCCAGCCAGCTCAGCCACGACTATAACATCTGAAACCCACAGACAGTGAATGTCCCGCAGGCTCAGCAACGACTATAACATCTGAAACCCACAGACGGTGAATGACCGACTGGCTCAGCCACGATTATAATATCTGAAACCCACAGACGGTGAATGTCCGGCTGGCTCAGCAACGACTATAACTTCTGAAACGCACAGACGGTGAATGTCCCGCTGGCTCAGCAATGACTATAACATCTGAAAAACACAGACAGTGAATGTACGGATGGCTCAGCCACGACTATAACATCTGAAACCCACAGATGGTGAATGTCCGGCTGGCTCAGCAATGACTATAACATCTGAAACCCACAGACGGTGAATGTCCGGCCAGCTCAGCCACGACTATAACATCTGAAACCCACAGACAGTGAATGTCCCGCTGGCTCAGCAACGACTATAACATCTGAAACCCACAGACGGTGAATGACCGACTGGCTCAGCCACGATTATAATATCTGAAACCCACAGACGGTGAATGTCCGGCTGGCTCAGCAACGACTATAACTTCTGAAACGCACAGACGGTGAATGTCCCGCTGGCTCAGCAATGACTATAACATATGAAACCCACAGACTGTGAATGTCCGGCTGGCTCAACCATTACTATAACATCTGAAACACACAGACGATGAATGACTGACTGGCTCAGCCACGACTAAAACATCAGAAACCCACAAACGGTGAATTTCCGTCTGGCTCAGCAACGAGTATAACATCTGAAACCCACAGACTGTGAATGTCCGGCTGTCTCAGCCATTACTATAACATGTGAAACACACAGACGGTGAATGACTGACTGGCTCAGCCACGACTATAACATCAGAAACCAACACATGGTGAAAGTCCAGATGGCTCAGCAACGACTATAACATCTTAACCCCACAGACGGTGAATGTCCGGCTGTCTCGGCCATGACTATAACATCTGAAACCCACAGACGGTGAATGACCGACTGGCTCAGCCACGATTATAATATCTGAAACCCACAGACGGTGAATGTCCGGCTGGCTCAGCAACGACTATAACTTCTGAAACGCACAGACGGTGAATGTCCCGCTGGCTCAGCAATGACTATAACATATGAAACCCACAGACTGTGAATGTCCGGCTGGCTCAACCATTACTATAACATCTGAAACACACAGACGATGAATGACTGACTGGCTCAGCCACGACTAAAACATCAGAAACCCACAAACGGTGAATTTCCGTCTGGCTCAGCAACGAGTATAACATCTGAAACCCACAGACTGTGAATGTCCGGCTGTCTCAGCCATTACTATAACATGTGAAACACACAGACGGTGAATGACTGACTGGCTCAGCCACGACTATAACATCAGAAACCAACACATGGTGAAAGTCCAGCTGGCTCAGCAACGACTATAACATCTTAACCCCACAGACGGTGAATGTCCGGCTGTCTCGGCCATGACTATAACATCTGAAACCCACAGACGGTGAATGTCCGGAAGGCCCAGCCACGACCATTACATCTGAAACCCACAGACGGTGACAGTTCCGCTGGCTCAGCCACGACTATTACATCTGAAACATACAAACGGTGAATGTCCGGCTGGCTTAGCAAAGTCTATAACATCAGAAACCCACAGACTGTGAATATCCGGCTGGCTCAGCATCGACTATAACATCTGAAACCCACAGACGGTGAATGTCCCGCTGGCTCAGCCACGACTATAACATCTGAAAAACACAGACGGTGAATGTACGGATGGCTCAGCCACGACTATAACATCTGAAACCCACAGATGGTGAATGTCCGGCTGGCTCAGCAATGACTATAACATCTGAAACCCACAGACGGTGAATGTCCGGCTGGCTCAGCCACGACTATAACATCTGAAACCCACAGACGGTGAATGTCCCGCTGGCTCAGCCACGACTATAACATCTGAAACCCACAGACGGTGAATGACCGACTGGCTCAGCCACGATTATAATATCTGAAACCCACAGACGGTGAATGTCCGGCTGGCTCAGCAACGACTATAACTTCTGAAACGCACAGACGGTGAATGTCCCGCTGGCTCAGCAATGACTATAACATATGAAACCCACAGACTGTGAATGTCCGGCTGGCTCAACCATTACTATAACATCTGAAACACACAGACGATGAATGACTGACTGGCTCAGCCACGACTAAAACATCAGAAACCCACAAACGGTGAATGTCCGTCTGGCTCAGCCACGAGTATAACATCTGAAACCCACAGACTGTGAATGTCCGGCTGTCTCAGCCATTACTATAACATCTGAAACACACAGACGATGAATGACTGACTGGCTCAGCCACGACTATAACATCAGAAACCCACAGACGGTGAATGTCCGTCTGGCTCAGCAACGACTATAACATCTGAAACCCGCAGACTGTGAATGTCCGGCTGGCTCAGCCATTACTATAACATCTGAAACACACAGACTATGAATGACTGACTGGCTCAGCCACGACTATAACATCAGAAACACACAGACGGTGAATGTCCATCTGGCTCAGCCATTACTATAACATCTGAAACACACAGACGATGAATGACTGACTGGCTCAGCCACGACTATAACATCAGAAACCCACAGACGGTGAATGTCCGTCTGGCTCAGACACGACTATAACATCTGAAACCCACAGACGGTGAATGTCCCGCTGGCTCAGCAACGACTATAACATCTGAAACCCACAGACGGTGAATGTCCGGCTGGCTCAGCCACGACTATAACAACTGAAACCCAAAGACGGTGAATGTCCGGCTGGCTCAGCCATTACTATAACATCTGAAACACACAGACGATGAATGACTGACTGGCTCAGCCACGACTATAACATCAGAAACCCACAGACGGTGAATGTCCGTCTGGCTCAGCCACGACTATAACATCTGAAACCCACAGACGGTGAAAGTCCCGCTGGCTCAGCCACGACTATAACATCTGAAACCCACAGACGGTGAATGTCCGGCTGGCTCATCAACGACTATAACATCTGAAACCCACAGACAGTGAATGTCCCGCTGGCTCAGCAACGACAATAACATCAGAAACCCACAGACGGTGAAAGTCCCGCTGGCTCAGCCACGACTATAACATCTGAAACCCACGGACGGTGAATGTCCGGCTGGCTCAGCAACGACTGTAACATCTGAAACCCACAGACGGTGAATGACCAACTGGCTCAGCCACAACTATAACATCTGAAACCCACAGACGGTGAATGTCCCGCTGGCTAAGCAACGACTATAACATCTGAAACCCACAGACGGTGAATGTCCCTCTGGCTCAGCCACGACTATAACATCTGAAACCCACAGACAGTGAATGACAGGCTGGCTCAGCACCAACTATAACATCTTAACACCGCAGACGGTGAATGTCCGGCTGGCTCAGCACCGACTATAACATCTGAAACCCACAGACGGTTAATGTCCCGCTGGCTAAGCAACGACTATAACATCTGAAACCCACAGACGGTGAATGTCCCGCTGGCTCAGCCACGACTATAACATCTGAAACCCACAGACAGTGAATGACAGGCTGGCTCAGCAACAACTATAACATCTTAACACCGCAGACGGTGAATGTCCGGCTGGCTCAGCACCGACTATAACATCTGAAACCCACAGACATTGAATGTCCGGCTGGCTCAGCCACGACTTTTACATCTGAAACCCACAAACGGTGAATGTCCCGCTGGCTCAGCAACGACTATAACATCTGAAACCCACAGACGGTGAATGACGGACTGGCTCAGCCACGATTATAATATCTGAAACCCACAGACGGTGAATGTCCGGCTGGCTCAGCAACGACTATAACATCTGAAACGCACAGACTGTGAATGTCCCGCTGGCTCAGCAATGACTATAACATCTAAAACCCACAGACTGTGAATGTCCGGCTGGCTCAGCCATTACTATAACATCAGAAACCCACAGACGGTGAATGTCCGTCTGGCTCAGCCACGACTGTAACATCTGAAACCCACAGACTGTGAATGTCCGGCTGGCTCAGCCACGACTATAACATCTGAAACCCACAGACGGTGAATGGCAGTCTGGCTCAGCCATGACTATAACATCTGAAACCCACAGACGGTGAATGTCCAGCTGGCTCAGCAACGACTATAACATCTGAAACCCACAGACTGTGAATGTCCGGCTGGCTCAGCAACGACTATAACATCTGAAACCCACAGACGGTGAATGTCCCGCTGGCTCAGCCACGACTATAACATCTGAAAAACACAGACGGTGAATGTACGGATGGCTCAGCCACGACTATAACATCTGAAACCCACAGATGGTGAATGTCCGGCTGGCTCAGCAATGACTATAACATCTGAAACCCACAGACGGTGAATGTCCGGCTGGCTCAGCCACGACTATAACATCTGAAACCCACAGACGGTGAATGTCCCGCTGGCTCAGCCACGACTATAACATCTGAAACCCACAGACGGTGAATGACCGACTGGCTCAGCCACGATTATAATATCTGAAACCCACAGACGGTGAATGTCCGGCTGGCTCAGCAACGACTATAACTTCTGAAACGCACAGACGGTGAATGTCCCGCTGGCTCAGCAATGACTTTAACATATGAAACCCACAGACTGTGAATGTCCGGCTGGCTCAACCATTACTATAACATCTGAAACACACAGACGATGAATGACTGACTGGCTCAGCCACGACTAAAACATCAGAAACCCACAAACGGTGAATGTCCGTCTGGCTCAGCCACGAGTATAACATCTGAAACCCACAGACTGTGAATGTCCGGCTGTCTCAGCCATTACTATAACATCTGAAACACACAGACGATGAATGACTGACTGGCTCAGCCACGACTATAACATCAGAAACCCACAGACGGTGAATGTCCGTCTGGCTCAGCAACGACTATAACATCTGAAACCCGCAGACTGTGAATGTCCGGCTGGCTCAGCCATTACTATAACATCTGAAACACACAGACTATGAATGACTGACTGGCTCAGCCACGACTATAACATCAGAAACACACAGACGGTGAATGTCCATCTGGCTCAGCCATTACTATAACATCTGAAACACACAGACGATGAATGACTGACTGGCTCAGCCACGACTATAACATCAGAAACCCACAGACGGTGAATGTCCGTCTGGCTCAGACACGACTATAACATCTGAAACCCACAGACGGTGAATGTCCCGCTGGCTCAGCAACGACTATAACATCTGAAACCCACAGACGGTGAATGTCCGGCTGGCTCAGCCACGACTATAACAACTGAAACCCAAAGACGGTGAATGTCCGGCTGGCTCAGCCATTACTATAACATCTGAAACACACAGACGATGAATGACTGACTGGCTCAGCCACGACTATAACAACCGAAACCCACAGACGGTGAATGTCCGTCTGGCTCAGCCACGACTATAACATCTGAAACCCACAGACGGTGAAAGTCCCGCTGGCTCAGCCACGACTATAACATCTGAAACCCACAGACGGTGAATGTCCGGCTGGCTCATCAACGACTATAACATCTGAAACCCACAGACAGTGAATGTCCCGCTGGCTCAGCAACGACAATAACATCAGAAACCCACAGACGGTGAAAGTCCCGCTGGCTCAGCCACGACTATAACATCTGAAACCCACGGACGGTGAATGTCCGGCTGGCTCAGCAACGACTGTAACATCTGAAACCCACAGACGGTGAATGACCAACTGGCTCAGCCACAACTATAACATCTGAAACCCACAGACGGTGAATGTCCCGCTGGCTAAGCAACGACTATAACATCTGAAACCCACAGACGGTGAATGTCCCTCTGGCTCAGCCACGACTATAACATCTGAAACCCACAGACAGTGAATGACAGGCTGGCTCAGCACCAACTATAACATCTTAACACCGCAGACGGTGAATGTCCGGCTGGCTCAGCACCGACTATAACATCTGAAACCCACAGACGGTTAATGTCCCGCTGGCTAAGCAACGACTATAACATCTGAAACCCACAGACGGTGAATGTCCCGCTGGCTCAGCCACGACTATAACATCTGAAACCCACAGACAGTGAATGACAGGCTGGCTCAGCACCAACTATAACATCTTAACACCGCAGACGGTGAATGTCCGGCTGGCTCAGCACCGACTATAACATCTGAAACCCACAGACAGTGAATGTCCGGCTGGCTCAGCCACGACTTTTACATCTGAAACCCACAAACGGTGAATGTCCCGCTGGCTCAGCAACGACTATAACATCTGAAACCCACAGACGGTGAATGACGGACTGGCTCAGCCACGATTATAATATCTGAAACCCACAGACGGTGAATGTCCGGCTGGCTCAGCAACGACTATAACATCTGAAACGCACAGACTGTGAATGTCCCGCTGGCTCAGCAATGACTATAACATCTAAAACCCACAGACTGTGAATGTCCGGCTGGCTCAGCCATTACTATAACATCAGAAACCCACAGACGGTGAATGTCCGTCTGGCTCAGCCACGACTGTAACATCTGAAACCCACAGACTGTGAATGTCCGGCTGGCTCAGCCACGACTATAACATCTGAAACCCACAGACGGTGAATGGCAGTCTGGCTCAGCCATGACTATAACATCTGAAACCCACAGACGGTGAATGTCCAGCTGGCTCAGCAACGACTATAACATCTGAAACCCACAGACTGTGAATGTCCGGCTGGCTCAGCAACGACTATAACATCTGAAACCCACAGACGGTGAATGTCCCGCTGGCTCAGCCACGACTATAACATCTGAAACCCACAGACGGTGAATGTCCCGCTGGCTCAGCAACGACTATAACATCTGAAACCCACAGACGGTGAATGTCCCGCTGGCTCAGCCACGACTATAACATCTGAAACCCACAGACTGTGAATGTCCGGCTGGCTCAGCAACGACTATAACATCTCAAACCCACTGACGGTGAATGTCCCGCTGGCTCAGCAACGACTATAACATCTGAAACCCACAGAAGGTGAATGACCGACTGCCTCAGCCACGATTATAATATCTGAAACCCACAGACGGTGAATGTCCGGCTGGCTCAGCAACGACTATAACATCTGAAATGCACAGACGGTGAATGACCCGCTGGCTCAGCAAAGACAATAACATCTGAAACCCACAGACAGTGAATGTCCGGCTGGCTCAGCCATTACTATAAAATCTGAAACACACAGACGATGAATGACAGACTGGCTCAGCAACGACTATAACATCTGAAACCCACAGACGGTGTAAGTCCCGCTGGCTCAGCCACGACTATAACATCTGAAACCCACAGACGGTGAATGTCCGGCTGGCTCAGCAAAGACTATAACATCTGAAACCCACAGACGGTGAATGACCGACTGGCTCAGCCACGACTATAACATCTGAAACCCAAAGACGGTGAATGTACAGCTGTCTCAGCCACAACTTTAACATATGAAACGCACAGACGGTGAATGACTGACTGGCTCAGCCACGACTATAACATCAGAAACCAACACATGGTGAAAGTCCAGCTGGCTCAGCAACGACTATAACATCTTAACCCCACAGACGGTGAATGTCCGGCTGTCTCGGCCATGACTATAACATCTGAAACCCACAGACGGTGAATGTCCGGCAGGCCCAGCCACGACCATTACATCTGAAACCCACAGATGGTGACAGTTCTGCTGGCTCAGCCACGACTATAACATCTGAAACATACAAACGGTGAATGTCCGGCTGGCTTAGCAACGTCTATAACATCAGAAACCCACAGACTGTGAATATCCGGCTGGCTCAGAATCGACTATAACATCTGAAACCCACAGACGGTGAATGTCCCGCTGGCTCAGCCACGACTATAACATCTGAAAAACACAGACGGTGAATGTACGGATGGCTCAGCCACGACTATAACATCTGAAACCCACAGACGGTGAATGTCCGGCTGGCTCAGCCACGACTATAACATCTGAAACCCACAGACGGTGAATGTCCCGCTGGCTCAGCCACGACTATAACTTCTGAAACCCACAGACGGTGAATGACCGACTGGCTCAGCCACGATTATAATATCTGAAACCCACAGACGGTGAATGTCCGGCTGGCTCAGCAACGACTATAACTTCTGAAACGCACAGACGGTGAATGTCCCGCTGGCTCAGCCACGACTATAACATCTGAAACATACAAACGGTGAATGTCCGGCTGGCTTAGCAACGTCTATAACATCAGAAACCCACAGACTGTGAATATCCGGCTGGCTCAGAATCGACTATAACATCTGAAACCCACAGACGGTGAATGTCCCGCTGGCTCAGCCACGACTATAACATCTGAAAAACACAGACGGTGAATGTACGGATGGCTCAGCCACGACTATAACATCTGAAACCCACAGACGGTGAATGTCCGGCTGGCTCAGCCACGACTATAACATCTGAAACCCACAGACGGTGAATGTCCCGCTGGCTCAGCCACGACTATAACTTCTGAAACCCACAGACGGTGAATGACCGACTGGCTCAGCCACGATTATAATATCTGAAACCCACAGACGGTGAATGTCCGGCTGGCTCAGCAACGACTATAACTTCTGAAACGCACAGACGGTGAATGTCCCGCTGGCTCAGCAATGACTATAACATATGAAACCCACAGACTGTGAATGTCCGGCTGGCTCAACCATTACTATAACATCTGAAACACACAGACGATGAATGACTGACTGGCTCAGCCACGACTAAAACATCAGAAACCCACAAACGGTGAATGTCCGTCTGGCTCAGCCACGAGTATAACATCTGAAACCCACAGACTGTGAATGTCCGGCTGTCTCAGCCATTACTATAACATCTGAAACACACAGACGATGAATGACTGACTGGCTCAGCCACGACTATAACATCAGAAACCCACAGACGGTGAATGTCCGTCTGGCTCAGCAACGACTATAACATCTGAAACCCGCAGACTGTGAATGTCCGGCTGGCTCAGCCATTACTATAACATCTGAAACACATAGACTATGAATGACTGACTGGCTCAGCCACGACCATAACATCAGAAACACACAGACGGTGAATGTCCATCTGGCTCAGCCATTACTATAACATCTGAAACACACAGACGATGAATGACTGACTGGCTCAGCCACGACTATAACATCAGAAACCCACAGACGGTGAATGTCCGTCTGGCTCAGACACGACTATAACATCTGAAACCCACAGACGGTTAATGTCCCGCTGGCTAAGCAACGACTATAACATCTGAAACCCACAGACGGTGAATGTCCCGCTGGCTCAGCCACGACTATAACATCTGAAACCCACAGACAGTGAATGACCCGCTGGCTCAGCCACGACTATAACATCTGAAACCCACAGACAGTGAATGACAGGCTGGCTCAGCACCAACTATAACATCTGAAACCCACAGACGGTGAATGTCCGGCTGGCTCAGCCACGACTTTTACATCTGAAACCCACAGACGGTGAATATCCGGCTTTCTCAGCAACGACTATAACATCTGAAACCCACAGATGGTGAATGTCCGGCTGGCTCAGCCACGACTTTTACATCTGAAACCCACAGACGGTGAATGTCCGGCTGGCTCAGCCACGACTTTTACATCTGAAACCCACAGACGGTGAATGTACGGATGGCTCAGCAACGACTATAACATCTGAAACCCACAGACTGTGAATGACCGACAGGCTCAGCCACGATTATAATATCTGAAACCCACAGACGGTGAATGTCCGGCTGGCTCAGCAACGACTATAACATCTGAAACGCACAGACTGTGAATGTCCCGCTGGCTCAGCAATGACTATAACATCTGAAACCCACAGACTGTGAATGTCCGGCTGGCTCAGCCATTACTATAACATCAGAAACCCACAGACGGTGAATGTCCATCTGGCTCAGCCACGACTATAACATCTGAAACCCACAGACTGTGAATGTCCGGCTGGCTCAGCCACGACTATAACATCTGAAACCCACAGACGGTGAATGGCAGTCTGGCTCAGCCATGACTATAACATCTGAAACCCACAGACGGTGACTGTCCGGCTGGCTCAGCAACGACTATAACATCTGAAACCCACAGACGGTGAATGTCCCGCTGGCTCAGCCACGACTATAACATCTGAATCCCACAGACGGTGAATGTCCCGCTGGCTCAGCCACGACTATAACATCTGAAACCCACAGACTGTGAATGTCCGGCTGGCTCAGCAACGACTATAACATCTCAAACCCACAGACGGTGAATGTCCCGCTGGCTCAGCAACGACTATAACATCTGAAACCCACAGAAGGTGAATGACCGACTGCCTCAGCCACGATTATAATATCTGAAACCCACAGACGGTGAATGTCCGGCTGGCTCAGCAACGACTATAACATCTGAAACCCACAGACAGTGAATGTCCGGCTGGCTCAGCCATTACTATAAAATCTGAAACCCACAGACGGTGAATGTCCCGCTGGCTCAGCAAAGACAATAACATCTGAAACCCACAGACAGTGAATGTCCGGCTGGCTCAGCCATTACTATAAAATCTGAAACACACAGACGATGAATGACAGACTGGCTCAGCCACGACTATAACATCAGAAACCCACAGACGGTGAATATCCGTCTGGCTCAGCAACGACTATAACATCTGAAACCCACTGACTGTGAATGTCCGGCTGGCTCAGCCATTACTATAACATCTGAAACACACAGACTATGAATGACTGACTGGCTCAGCCACGACTATAACTTCAGAAACCCACAGACGGTGAATGTCCGTCTGGCTCAGCCACGACTATAACATCTGAAACCCACAGACGGTGAATGTCCCTCTGGCTCAGCAACGACTATAACATCTGAAACCCACAGACAGTGAAAGTCCCGCTGGCTCAGCCAAGACTATAACATCTGAAACCCACAGACGGTGAATGTCTGGCTGGCTCAGCAACGACTATAACATCTGAAACCCACAGACAGTGACTGTCCCGCTGGCTCAGCAACGACTATAACATCTGAAACCCACAGACGGTGTAAGTCCCGCTGGCTCAGCCACGACTATAACATCTGAAACCCACAGACGGTGAATGTCCGGCTGGCTCAGCAAAGACTATAACATCTGAAACCCACAGACGGTGAATGACCGACTGGCTCAGCCACGACTATAACATCTGAAACCCAAAGGCGGTGAATGTACAGCTGTCTCAGCCACAACTTTAACATCTGAAACGCACAGACGGTGAATGACTGACTGGCTCAGCCACGACTATAACATCAGAAACCAACACATCGTGAAAGTCCAGCTGGCTCAGCAACGACTATAACATCTTAACCCCACAGACGGTGAATGTCCGGCTGTCTCGGCCATGACTATAACATCTGAAACCCACAGACGGTGAATGTCCGGCAGGCCCAGCCACGACCATTACATCTGAAACCCACAGACGGTGACAGTTCCGCTGGCTCAGCCACGACTATAACATCTGAAACATACAAACGGTGAATGTCCGGCTGGCTTAGCAACGTCTATAACATCAGAAACCCACAGACTGTGAATATCCGGCTGGCTCAGCATCGACTATAACATCTGAAACCCACAGACGGTGAATGTCCCGCTGGCTCAGCCACGACTATAACATCTGAAAAACACAGACAGTGAATGTACGGATGGCTCAGCCACGACTATAACATCTGAAACCCACAGATGGTGAATGTCCGGCTGGCTCAGCAATGACTATAACATCTGAAACCCACAGACGGTGAATGTCCGGCCAGCTCAGCCACGACTATAACATCTGAAACCCACAGACAGTGAATGTCCCGCAGGCTCAGCAACGACTATAACATCTGAAACCCACAGACGGTGAATGACCGACTGGCTCAGCCACGATTATAATATCTGAAACCCACAGACGGTGAATGTCCGGCTGGCTCAGCAACGACTATAACTTCTGAAACGCACAGACGGTGAATGTCCCGCTGGCTCAGCAATGACTATAACATCTGAAAAACACAGACAGTGAATGTACGGATGGCTCAGCCACAACTATAACATCTGAAACCCACAGATGGTGAATGTCCGGCTGGCTCAGCAATGACTATAACATCTGAAACCCACAGACGGTGAATGTCCGGCCAGCTCAGCCACGACTATAACATCTGAAACCCACAGACAGTGAATGTCCCGCTGGCTCAGCAACGACTATAACATCTGAAACCCACAGACGGTGAATGACCGACTGGCTCAGCCACGATTATAATATCTGAAACCCACAGACGGTGAATGTCCGGCTGGCTCAGCAACGACTATAACTTCTGAAACGCACAGACGGTGAATGTCCCGCTGGCTCAGCAATGACTATAACATATGAAACCCACAGACTGTGAATGTCCGGCTGGCTCAACCATTACTATAACATCTGAAACACACAGACGATGAATGACTGACTGGCTCAGCCACGACTAAAACATCAGAAACCCACAAACGGTGAATTTCCGTCTGGCTCAGCAACGAGTATAACATCTGAAACCCACAGACTGTGAATGTCCGGCTGTCTCAGCCATTACTATAACATGTGAAACACACAGACGGTGAATGACTGACTGGCTCAGCCACGACTATAACATCAGAAACCAACACATGGTGAAAGTCCAGCTGGCTCAGCAACGACTATAACATCTTAACCACACAGACGGTGAATGTCCGGCTGTCTCGGCCATGACTATAACATCTGAAACCCACAGACGGTGAATGACCGACTGGCTCAGCCACGATTATAATATCTGAAACCCACAGACGGTGAATGTCCGGCTGGCTCAGCAACGACTATAACTTCTGAAACGCACAGACGGTGAATGTCCCGCTGGCTCAGCAATGACTATAACATATGAAACCCACAGACTGTGAATGTCCGGCTGGCTCAACCATTACTATAACATTTGAAACACACAGACGATGAATGACTGACTGGCTCAGCCACGACTAAAACATCAGAAACCCACAAACGGTGAATTTCCGTCTGGCTCAGCAACGAGTATAACATCTGAAACCCACAGACTGTGAATGTCCGGCTGTCTCAGCCATTACTATAACATGTGAAACACACAGACGGTGAATGACTGACTGGCTCAGCCACGACTATAACATCAGAAACCAACACATGGTGAAAGTCCAGCTGGCTCAGCAACGACTATAACATCTTAACCCCACAGACGGTGAATGTCCGGCTGTCTCGGCCATGACTATAACATCTGAAACCCACAGACGGTGAATGTCCGGCAGGCCCAGCCACGACCATTACATCTGAAACCCACAGACGGTGACAGTTCCGCTGGCTCAGCCACGACTATAACATCTGAAACATACAAACGGTGAATGTCCGGCTGGCTTAGCAACGTCTATAACATCAGAAACCCACAGACTGTGAATATCCGGCTGGCTCAGCATCGACTATAACATCTGAAACCCACAGACGGTGAATGTCCCGCTGGCTCAGCCACGACTATAACATCTGAAAAACACAGACGGTGAATGTACGGATGGCTCAGCCACGACTATAACATCTGAAACCCACAGATGGTGAATGTCCGGCTGGCTCAGCAATGACTATAACATCTGAAACCCACAGACGGTGAATGTCCCGCTGGCTCAGCCACGACTATAACATCTGAAACCCACAGACGGTGAATGACCGACTGGCTCAGCCACGATTATAATATCTGAAACCCACAGACGGTGAATGTCCGGCTGGCTCAGCAACGACTATAACTTCTGAAACGCACAGACGGTGAATGTCCCGCTGGCTCAGCAATGACTATAACATATGAAACCCACAGACTGTGAATGTCCGGCTGGCTCAACCATTACTATAACATCTGAAACACACAGACGATGAATGACTGACTGGCTCAGCCACGACTAAAACATCAGAAACCCACAAACGGTGAATGTCCGTCTGGCTCAGCCACGAGTATAACATCTGAAACCCACAGACTGTGAATGTCCGGCTGTCTCAGCCATTACTATAACATCTGAAACACACAGACGATGAATGACTGACTGGCTCAGCCACGACTATAACATCAGAAACCCACAGACGGTGAATGTCCGTCTGGCTCAGCAACGACTATAACATCTGAAACCCGCAGACTGTGAATGTCCGGCTGGCTCAGCCATTACTATAACATCTGAAACACACAGACTATGAATGACTGACTGGCTCAGCCACGACTATAACATCAGAAACACACAGACGGTGAATGTCCATCTGGCTCAGCCATTACTATAACATCTGAAACACACAGACGATGAATGACTGACTGGCTCAGCCACGACTATAACATCAGAAACCCACAGACGGTGAATGTCCGTCTGGCTCAGACACGACTATAACATCTGAAACCCACAGACGGTGAATGTCCCGCTGGCTCAGCAACGACTATAACATCTGAAACCCACAGACGGTGAATGTCCGGCTGGCTCAGCCACGACTATAACAACTGAAACCCAAAGACGGTGAATGTCCGGCTGGCTCAGCCATTACTATAACATCTGAAACACACAGACGATGAATGACTGACTGGCTCAGCCACGACTATAACATCAGAAACCCACAGACGGTGAATGTCCGTCTGGCTCAGCCACGACTATAACATCTGAAACCCACAGACGGTGAAAGTCCCGCTGGCTCAGCCACGACTATAACATCTGAAACCCACAGACGGTGAATGTCCGGCTGGCTCATCAACGACTATAACATCTGAAACCCACAGACAGTGAATGTCCCGCTGGCTCAGCAACGACAATAACATCAGAAACCCACAGACGGTGAAAGTCCCGCTGGCTCAGCCACGACTATAACATCTGAAACCCACAGACGGTGAATGTCCGGCTGGCTCAGCAACGACTGTAACATCTGAAACCCACAGACGGTGAATGACCAACTGGCTCAGCCACAACTATAACATCTGAAACCCACAGACGGTGAATGTCCCGCTGGCTAAGCAACGACTATAACATCTGAAACCCACAGACGGTGAATGTCCCGCTGGCTCAGCCACGACTATAACATCTGAAACCCACAGACAGTGAATGACAGGCTGGCTCAGCACCAACTATAACATCTTAACACCGCAGACGGTGAATGTCCGGCTGGCTCAGCACCGACTATAACATCTGAAACCCACAGACGGTTAATGTCCCGCTGGCTAAGCAACGACTATAACATCTGAAACCCACAGACGGTGAATGTCCCGCTGGCTCAGCCACGACTATAACATCTGAAACCCACAGACAGTGAATGACAGGCTGGCTCAGCACCAACTATAACATCTTAACACCGCAGACGGTGAATGTCCGGCTGGCTCAGCACCGACTATAACATCTGAAACCCACAGACAGTGAATGTCCGGCTGGCTCAGCCACGACTTTTACATCTGAAACCCACAAACGGTGAATGTCCCGCTGGCTCAGCAACGACTATAACATCTGAAACCCACAGACGGTGAATGACGGACTGGCTCAGCCACGATTATAATATCTGAAACCCACAGACGGTGAATGTCCGGCTGGCTCAGCAACGACTATAACATCTGAAACGCACAGACTGTGAATGTCCCGCTGGCTCAGCAATGACTATAACATCTAAAACCCACAGACTGTGAATGTCCGGCTGGCTCAGCCATTACTATAACATCAGAAACCCACAGACGGTGAATGTCCGTCTGGCTCAGCCACGACTGTAACATCTGAAACCCACAGACTGTGAATGTCCGGCTGGCTCAGCCACGACTATAACATCTGAAACCCACAGACGGTGAATGGCAGTCTGGCTCAGCCATGACTATAACATCTGAAACCCACAGACGGTGAATGTCCAGCTGGCTCAGCAACGACTATAACATCTGAAACCCACAGACTGTGAATGTCCGGCTGGCTCAGCAACGACTATAACATCTGAAACCCACAGACGGTGAATGTCCCGCTGGCTCAGCCACGACTATAACATCTGAAACCCACAGACGGTGAATGTCCCGCTGGCTCAGCCACGACTATAACATCTGAAACCCACAGACAGTGAATGACAGGCTGGCTCAGCACCAACTATAACATCTTAACACCGCAGACGGTGAATGTCCGGCTGGCTCAGCACCGACTATAACATCTGAAACCCAAAGACGGTTAATGTCCCGCTGGCTAAGCAACGACTATAACATCTGAAACCCACAGACGGTGAATGTCCCGCTGGCTCAGCCACGACTATAACATCTGAAACCCACAGACAGTGAATGACAGGCTGGCTCAGCACCAACTATAACATCTGAAACCCGCAGACGGTGAATGTCCGGCTGGCTCAGCCATTACTATAACATCTGAAACACATAGACTATGAATGACTGACTGGCTCAGCCACGACTATAACATCAGAAACACACAGACGGTGAATGTCCATCTGGCTCAGCCATTACTATAACATCTGAAACACACAGACGATGAATGACTGACTGGCTCAGCCACGACTATAACATCAGAAAACCACAGACGGTGAATGTCCGTCTGGCTCAGACACGACTATAACATCTGAAACCCACAGACGGTGAATGTCCCGCTGGCTCAGCAACGACTATAACATCTGAAACCCACAGACGGTGAATGTCCGGCTGGCTCAGCCACGACTATAACAACTGAAACCCAAAGACGGTGAATGTCCGGCTGGCTCAGCCATTACTATAACATCTGAAACACACAGACGATGAATGACTGACTGGCTCAGCCACGACTATAACATCAGAAACCCACAGACGGTGAATGTCCGTCTGGCTCAGCCACGACTATAACATCTGAAACCCACAGACGGTGAAAGTCCCGCTGGCTCAGCCACGACTATAACATCTGAAACCCACAGACGGTGAATGTCCGGCTGGCTCATCAACGACTATAACATCTGAAACCCACAGACAGTGAATGTCCCGCTGGCTCAGCAACGACAATAACATCAGAAACCCACAGACGGTGAAAGTCCCGCTGGCTCAGCCACGACTATAACATCTGAAACCCACAGACGGTGAATGTCCGGCTGGCTCAGCAACGACTGTAACATCTGAAACCCACAGACGGTGAATGACCAACTGGCTCAGCCACAACTATAACATCTGAAACCCACAGACGGTGAATGTCCCGCTGGCTAAGCAACGACTATAACATCTGAAACCCACAGACGGTGAATGTCCCGCTGGCTCAGCCACGACTATAACATCTGAAACCCACAGACAGTGAATGACAGGCTGGCTCAGCACCAACTATAACATCTTAACACCGCAGACGGTGAATGTCCGGCTGGCTCAGCACCGACTATAACATCTGAAACCCACAGACTGTTAATGTCCCGCTGGCTAAGCAACGACTATAACATCTGAAACCCACAGACGGTGAATGTCCCGCTGGCTCAGCCACGACTATAACATCTGAAACCCACAGACAGTGAATGACAGGCTGGCTCAGCACCAACTATAACATCTTAACACCGCAGACGGTGAATGTCCGGCTGGCTCAGCACCGACTATAACATCTGAAACCCACAGACGGTGAATATCCGGCTTTCTCAGCCACGACTATAACATCTGAAACCCACAGACAGTGAATGTCCGGCTGGCTCAGCCACGACTTTTACATCTGAAACCCACAAACGGTGAATGTCCCGCTGGCTCAGCAACGACTATAACATCTGAAACCCACAGACGGTGAATGACGGACTGGCTCAGCCACGATTATAATATCTGAAACCCACAGACGGTGAATGTCCGGCTGGCTCAGCAACGACTATAACATCAGAAACCCACAGACGGTGAATGTCCGTCTGGCTCAGCCACGACTATAACATCTGAAACCCACAGACTGTGAATGTCCGGCTGGCTCAGCCACGACTATAACATCTGAAACCCACAGACGGTGAATGGCAGTCTGGCTCAGCCATGACTATAACATCTGAAACCCACAGACGGTGAATGTCCAGCTGGCTCAGCAACGACTATAACATCTGAAACCCACAGACTGTGAATGTCCGGCTGGCTCAGCAACGACTATAACATCTGAAACCCACAGACGGTGAATGTCCCGCTGGCTCAGCCACGACTATAACATCTGAAACCCACAGACGGTGAATGTCCCGCTGGCTCAGCAACGACTATAACATCTGAAACCCACAGACGGTGAATGTCCCGCTGGCTCAGCCACGACTATAACATCTGAAACCCACAGACTGTGAATGTCCGGCTGGCTCAGCAACGACTATAACATCTCAAACCCACTGACGGTGAATGTCCCGCTGGCCCAGCAACGACTATAACATCTGAAACCCACAGAAGGTGAATGACCGACTGCCTCAGCCACGATTATAATATCTGAAACCCACAGACGGTGAATGTCCGGCTGGCTCAGCAACGACTATAACATCTGAAATGCACAGACGGTGAATGACCCGCTGGCTCAGCAAAGACAATAACATCTGAAACCCACAGACAGTGAATGTCCGGCTGGCTCAGCCATTACTATAAAATCTGAAACACACAGACGATGAATGACAGACTGGCTCAGCAACGACTATAACATCTGAAACCCACAGACGGTGTAAGTCCCGCTGGCTCAGCCACGACTATAACATCTGAAACCCACAGACGCTGAATGTCCGGCTGGCTCAGCAAAGACTATAACATCTGAAACCCACAGACGGTGAATGACCGACTGGCTCAGCCACGACTATAACATCTGAAACCCAAAGACGGTGAATGTACAGCTGTCTCAACCACAACTTTAACATCTGAAACGCACAGACGGTGAATGACTGACTGGCTCAGCCACGACTATAACATCAGAAACCAACACATGGTGAAAGTCCAGCTGGCTCAGCAACGACTATAACATCTTAACCCCACAGACGGTGAATGTCCGGCTGTCTCGGCCATGACTATAACATCTGAAACCCACAGACGGTGAATGTCCGGCAGGCCCAGCCACGACCATTACATCTGAAACCCACAGACGGTGACAGTTCTGCTGGCTCAGCCACGACTATAACATCTGAAACATACAAACGGTGAATGTCCGGCTGGCTTAGCAACGTCTATAACATCAGAAACCCACAGACTGTGAATATCCGGCTGGCTCAGAATCGACTATAACATCTGAAACCCACAGACGGTGAATGTCCCGCTGGCTCAGCCACGACTATAACATCTGAAAAACACAGACGGTGAATGTACGGATGGCTCAGCCACGACTATAACATCTGAAACCCACAGACGGTGAATGTCCGGCTGGCTCAGCCACGACTATAACATCTGAAACCCACAGACGGTGAATGTCCCGCTGGCTCAGCCACGACTATAACTTCTGAAACCCACAGACTGTGAATGTCCGGCTGGCTCAGCAACGACTATAACATCTCAAACCCACTGACGGTGAATGTCCCGCTGGCTCAGCAACGACTATAACATCTGAAACCCACAGAAGGTGAATGACCGACTGCCTCAGCCACGATTATAATATCTGAAACCCACAGACGGTGAATGTCCGGCTGGCTCAGCAACGACTATAACATCTGAAATGCACAGACGGTGAATGACCCGCTGGCTCAGCAAAGACAATAACATCTGAAACCCACAGACAGTGAATGTCCGGCTGGCTCAGCCATTACTATAAAATCTGAAACACACAGACGATGAATGACAGACTGGCTCAGCAACGACTATAACATCTGAAACCCACAGACGGTGTAAGTCCCGCTGGCTCAGCCACGACTATAACATCTGAAACCCACAGACGGTGAATGTCCGGCTGGCTCAGCAAAGACTATAACATCTGAAACCCACAGACGGTGAATGACCGACTGGCTCAGCCACGACTATAACATCTGAAACCCAAAGACGGTGAATGTACAGCTGTCTCAGCCACAACTTTAACATCTGAAACGCACAGACGGTGAATGACTGACTGGCTCAGCCACGACTATAACATCAGAAACCAACACATGGTGAAAGTCCAGCTGGCTCAGCAACGACTATAACATCTTAACCCCACAGACGGTGAATGTCCGGCTGTCTCGGCCATGACTATAACATCTGAAACCCACAGACGGTGAATGTCCGGCAGGCCCAGCCACGACCATTACATCTGAAACCCACAGACGGTGACAGTTCTGCTGGCTCAGCCACGACTATAACATCTGAAACATACAAACGGTGAATGTCCGGCTGGCTTAGCAACGTCTATAACATCAGAAACCCACAGACTGTGAATATCCGGCTGGCTCAGAATCGACTATAACATCTGAAACCCACAGACGGTGAATGTCCCGCTGGCTCAGCCACGACTATAACATCTGAAAAACACAGACGGTGAATGTACGGATGGCTCAGCCACGACTATAACATCTGAAACCCACAGACGGTGAATGTCCGGCTCGCTCAGCCACGACTATAACATCTGAAACCCACAGACGGTGAATGTCCCGCTGGCTCAGCCACGACTATAACTTCTGAAACCCACAGACGGTGAATGACCGACTGGCTCAGCCACGATTATAATATCTGAAACCCACAGACGGTGAATGTCCGGCTGGCTCAGCAACGACTATAACTTCTGAAACGCACAGACGGTGAATGTCCCGCTGGCTCAGCAATGACTATAACATATGAAACCCACAGACTGTGAATGTCCGGCTGGCTCAACCATTACTATAACATCTGAAACACACAGACGATGAATGACTGACTGGCTCAGCCACGACTAAAACATCAGAAACCCACAAACGGTGAATGTCCGTCTGGCTAGGCCACGAGTATAACATCTGAAACCCACAGACTGTGAATGTCCGGCTGTCTCAGCCATTACTATAACATCTGAAACACACAGACGATGAATGACTGACTGGCTCAGCCACGACTATAACATCAGAAACCCACAGACGGTGAATGTCCGTCTGGCTCAGCAACCACTATAACATCTGAAACCCGCAGACTGTGAATGTCCGGCTGGCTCAGCCATTACTATAACATCTGAAACACATAGACTATGAATGACTGACTGGCTCAGCCACGACTATAACATCAGAAACACACAGACGGTGAATGTCCATCTGGCTCAGCCATTACTATAACATCTGAAACACACAGACGATGAATGACTGACTGGCTCAGCCACGACTATAACATCAGAAACCCACAGACGGTGAATGTCCGTCTGGCTCAGACACGACTATAACATCTGAAACCCACAGACGGTGAATGTCCCGCTGGCTCAGCAACGACTATAACATCTGAAACCCACAGACGGTGAATGTCCGGCTGGCTCAGCCACGACTATAACATCTGAAACCCAAAGACGGTGAATGTCCGTCTGGCTCAGCCACGACTATAACATCTGAAACCCACAGACGGTGAAAGTCCCGCAGGCTCAGCCACGACTATAACATCTGAAACCCACAGACGGTGAATGTCCGGCTGGCTCATCAACGACTATAACATCTGAAACCCACAGACAGTGAATGTCCCGCTGGCTCAGCAACGACAATAACATCAGAAACCCACAGACGGTGAAAGTCCCGCTGGCTCAGCCACGACTATAACATCTGAAACCCACAGACGGTGAATGTCCGGCTGGCTCAGCAACGACTGTAACATCTGAAACCCACAGACGGTGAATGACCAACTGGCTCAGCCACAACTATAACATCTGAAACCCACAGACGGTGAATGTCCCGCTGGCTCAGCAAAGACTAAAACATCTGAAACCCACAGACGGTGAATGACCGACTGCCTCAGACATGACTATAACATTTGAAACACACATACGATGAATGACGGACTGGCTCAGCCACGACTATAACATCTGAAACCCACAGACGGTTAATGTCCCGCTGGCTAAGCAACGAGTATAACATCTGAAACCCACAGACTGTGAATGTCCGGCTGTCTCAGCCATTACTATAACATCTGAAACACACAGACGGTGAATGACTGACTGGCTCAGCCACGACTATAACATCAGAAACCAACACATGGTGAAAGTCCAGCTGGCTCAGCAACGACTATAACATCTTAACCCCACAGACGGTGAATGTCCGGCTGTCTCGGCCATGAATATAACATCTGAAACCCACAGACGGTGAATGTCCGGCAGGCCCAGCCACGACCATTACATCTGAAACCCACAGACGGTGACAGTTCCGCTGGCTCAGCCACGACTATAACATCTGAAACATACAAACGGTGAATGTCCGTCTGGCTTAGCAACGTCTATAACATCAGAAACCCACAGACTGTGAATATCCGGCTGGCTCAGCATCGACTATAACATCTGAAACCCACAGACGGTGAATGTCCCGCTGGCTCAGCCACGACTATAACATCTGAAAAACACAGACGGTGAATGTACGGATGGCTCAGCCACGACTATAACATCTGAAACCCACAGATGGTGAATGTCCGGCTGGCTCAGCAATGACTATAACATCTGAAACCCACAGACGGTGAATGTCCGGCTGGCTCAGCCACGACTATAACATCTGAAACCCACAGACGGTGAATGTCCCGCTGGCTCAGCCACGACTATAACATCTGAAACCCACAGACGGTGAATGACCGACTGGCTCAGCCACGATTATAATATCTGAAACCCACAGACGGTGAATGTCCGGCTGGCTCAGCAACGACTATAACTTCTGAAACCCACAGACTGTGAATGTCCGGCTGGCTCAACCATTACTATAACATCTGAAACACACAGACGATGAATGACTGACTGGCTCAGCCACGACTAAAACATCAGAAACCCACAAACGGTGAATGTCCGTCTGGCTCAGCCACGAGTATAACATCTGAAACCCACAGACTGTGAATGTCCGGCTGTCTCAGCCATTACTATAACATCTGAAACACACAGACGATGAATGACTGACTGGCTCAGCCACGACTATAACATCAGAAACCCACAGACGGTGAATGTCCGTCTGGCTCAGCAACGACTATAACATCTGAAACCCGCAGACTGTGAATGTCCGGCTGGCTCAGCCATTACTATAACATCTGAAACACATAGACTATGAATGACTGACTGGCTCAGCCACGACTATAACATCAGAAACACACAGACGGTGAATGTCCATCTGGCTCAGCCATTACTATAACATCTGAAACACACAGACGATGAATGACTGACTGGCTCAGCCACGACTATAACATCAGAAAACCACAGACGGTGAATGTCCGTCTGGCTCAGACACGACTATAACATCTGAAACCCACAGACGGTGAATGTCCCGCTGGCTCAGCAACGACTATAACATCTGAAACCCACAGACGGTGAATGTCCGGCTGGCTCAGCCACGACTAAAACAACTGAAACCCAAAGACGGTGAATGTCCGGCTGGCTCAGCCATTACTATAACATCTGAAACACACAGACGATGAATGACTGACTGGCTCAGCCACGACTATAACATCAGAAACCCACAGACGGTGAATGTCCGTCTGGCTCAGCCACGACTATAACATCTGAAACCCACAGACGGTGAAAGTCCCGCTGGCTCAGCCACGACTATAACATCTGAAACCCACAGACGGTGAATGTCCGGCTGGCTCATCAACGACTATAACATCTGAAACCCACAGACAGTGAATGTCCCGCTGGCTCAGCAACGACAATAACATCAGAAACCCACAGACGGTGAAAGTCCCGCTGGCTCAGCCACGACTATAACATCTGAAACCCACAGACGGTGAATGTCCGGCTGGCTCAGCAACGACTGTAACATCTGAAACCCACAGACGGTGAATGACCAACTGGCTCAGCCACAACTATAACATCTGAAACCCACAGACGGTGAATGTCCCGCTGGCTAAGCAACGACTATAACATCTGAAACCCACAGACGGTGAATGTCCCGCTGGCTCAGCCACGACTATAACATCTGAAACCCACAGACAGTGAATGACAGGCTGGCTCAGCACCAACTATAACATCTTAACACCGCAGACGGTGAATGTCCGGCTGGCTCAGCACCGACTATAACATCTGAAACCCACAGACTGTTAATGTCCCGCTGGCTAAGCAACGACTATAACATCTGAAACCCACAGACGGTGAATGTCCCGCTGGCTCAGCCACGACTATAACATCTGAAACCCACAGACAGTGAATGACAGGCTGGCTCAGCACCAACTATAACATCTTAACACCGCAGACGGTGAATGTCCGGCTGGCTCAGCACCGACTATAACATCTGAAACCCACAGACGGTGAATATCCGGCTTTCTCAGCCACGACTATAACATCTGAAACCCACAGACAGTGAATGTCCGGCTGGCTCAGCCACGACTTTTACATCTGAAACCCACAAACGGTGAATGTCCCGCTGGCTCAGCAACGACTATAACATCTGAAACCCACAGACGGTGAATGACGGACTGGCTCAGCCACGATTATAATATCTGAAACCCACAGACGGTGAATGTCCGGCTGGCTCAGCAACGACTATAACATCTGAAACGCACAGACTGTGAATGTCCCGCTGGCTCAGCAATGACTATAACATCTAAAACCCACAGACTGTGAATGTCCGGCTGGCTCAGCCATTACTATAACATCAGAAACCCACAGACGGTGAATGTCCGTCTGGCTCAGCCACGACTATAACATCTGAAACCCACAGACTGTGAATGTCCGGCTGGCTCAGCCACGACTATAACATCTGAAACCCACAGACGGTGAATGGCAGTCTGGCTCAGCCATGACTATAACATCTGAAACCCACAGACGGTGAATGTCCAGCTGGCTCAGCAACGACTATAACATCTGAAACCCACAGACTGTGAATGTCCTGCTGGCTCAGCAACGACTATAACATCTGAAACCCACAGACGGTGAATGTCCCGCTGGCTCAGCCACGACTATAACATCTGAAACCCACAGACGGTGAATGTCCCGCTGGCTCAGCAACGACTATAACATCTGAAACCCACAGACGGTGAATGTCCCGCTGGCTCAGCCACGACTATAACATCTGAAACCCACAGACTGTGAATGTCCGGCTGGCTCAGCAACGACTATAACATCTCAAACCCACTGACGGTGAATGTCCCGCTGGCCCAGCAACGACTATAACATCTGAAACCCACAGAAGGTGAATGACCGACTGCCGCAGCCACGATTATAATATCTGAAACCCACAGACGGTGAATGTCCGGCTGGCTCAGCAACGACTATAACATCTGAAATGCACAGACGGTGAATGACCCGCTGGCTCAGCAAAGACAATAACATCTGAAACCCACAGACAGTGAATGTCCGGCTGGCTCAGCCATTACTATAAAATCTGAAACACACAGACGATGAATGACAGACTGGCTCAGCAACGACTATAACATCTGAAACCCACAGACGGTGTAAGTCCCGCTGGCTCAGCCACGACTATAACATCTGAAACCCACAGACGGTGAATGTCCGGCTGGCTCAGCAAAGACTATAACATCTGAAACCCACAGACGGTGAATGACCGACTGGCTCAGCCACGACTATAACTTCTGAAACCCAAAGACGGTGAATGTACAGCTGTCTCAACCACAACTTTAACATCTGAAACGCACAGACGGTGAATGACTGACTGGCTCAGCCACGACTATAACATCAGAAACCAACACATGGTGAAAGTCCAGCTGGCTCAGCAACGACTATAACATCTTAACCCCACAGACGGTGAATGTCCGGCTGTCTCGGCCATGACTATAACATCTGAAACCCACAGACGGTGAATGTCCGGCAGGCCCAGCCACGACCATTACATCTGAAACCCACAGACGGTGACAGTTCTGCTGGCTCAGCCACGACTATAACATCTGAAACATACAAACGGTGAATGTCCGGCTGGCTTAGCAACGTCTATAACATCAGAAACCCACAGACTGTGAATATCCGGCTGGCTCAGAATCGACTATAACATCTGAAACCCACAGACGGTGAATGTCCCGCTGGCTCAGCCACGACTATAACATCTGAAAAACACAGACGGTGAATGTACGGATGGCTCAGCCACGACTATAACATCTGAAACCCACAGACGGTGAATGTCCGGCTGGCTCAGCCACGACTATAACATCTGAAACCCACAGACGGTGAATGTCCCGCTGGCTCAGCCACGACTATAACTTCTGAAACCCACAGACGGTGAATGACCGACTGGCTCAGCCACGATTATAATATCTGAAACCCACAGACGGTGAATGTCCGGCTGGCTCAGCAACGACTATAACTTCTGAAACGCACAGACGGTGAATGTCCCGCTGGCTCAGCAATGACTATAACATATGAAACCCACAGACTGTGAATGTCCGGCTGGCTCAACCATTACTATAACATCTGAAACACACAGACGATGAATGACTGACTGGCTCAGCCACGACTAAAACATCAGAAACCCACAAACGGTGAATGTCCGTCTGGCTAGGCCACGAGTATAACATCTGAAACCCACAGACTGTGAATGTCCGGCTGTCTCAGCCATTACTATAACATCTGAAACACACAGACGATGAATGACTGACTGGCTCAGCCACGACTATAACATCAGAAACCCACAGACGGTGAATGTCCGTCTGGCTCAGCAACCACTATAACATCTGAAACCCGCAGACTGTGAATGTCCGGCTGGCTCAGCCATTACTATAACATCTGAAACACATAGACTATGAATGACTGACTGGCTCAGCCACGACTATAACATCAGAAACACACAGACGGTGAATGTCCATCTGGCTCAGCCATTACTATAACATCTGAAACACACAGACGATGAATGACTGACTGGCTCAGCCACGACTATAACATCAGAAACCCACAGACGGTGAATGTCCGTCTGGCTCAGACACGACTATAACATCTGAAACCCACAGACGGTGAATGTCCCGCTGGCTCAGCAACGACTATAACATCTGAAACCCACAGACGGTGAATGTCCGGCTGGCTCAGCCACGACTATAACATCTGAAACCCAAAGACGGTGAATGTCCGTCTGGATCAGCCACGACTATAACATCTGAAACCCACAGACGGTGAAAGTCCCGCAGGCTCAGCCACGACTATAACATCTGAAACCCACAGACGGTGAATGTCCGGCTGGCTCATCAACGACTATAACATCTGAAACCCACAGACAGTGAATGTCCCGCTGGCTCAGCAACGACAATAACATCAGAAACCCACAGACGGTGAAAGTCCCGCTGGCTCAGCCACGACTATAACATCTGAAACCCACAGACGGTGAATGTCCGGCTGGCTCAGCAACGACTGTAACATCTGAAACCCACAGACGGTGAATGACCAACTGGCTCAGCCACAACTATAACATCTGAAACCCACAGACGGTGAATGTCCCGCTGGCTCAGCAAAGACTAAAACATCTGAAACCCACAGACGGTGAATGACCGACTGCCTCAGACATGACTATAACATTTGAAACACACATACGATGAATGACGGACTGGCTCAGCCACGACTATAACATCTGAAACCCACAGACGGTTAATGTCCCGCTGGCTAAGCAACGAGTATAACATCTGAAACCCACAGACTGTGAATGTCCGGCTGTCTCAGCCATTACTATAACATCTGAAACACACAGACGGTGAATGACTGACTGGCTCAGCCACGACTATAACATCAGAAACCAACACATGGTGAAAGTCCAGCTGGCTCAGCAACGACTATAACATCTTAACCCCACAGACGGTGAATGTCCGGCTGTCTCGGCCATGAATATAACATCTGAAACCCACAGACGGTGAATGTCCGGCAGGCCCAGCCACGACCATTACATCTGAAACCCACAGACGGTGACAGTTCCGCTGGCTCAGCCACGACTATAACATCTGAAACATACAAACGGTGAATGTCCGTCTGGCTTAGCAACGTCTATAACATCAGAAACCCACAGACTGTGAATATCCGGCTGGCTCAGCATCGACTATAACATCTGAAACCCACAGACGGTGAATGTCCCGCTGGCTCAGCCACGACTATAACATCTGAAAAACACAGACGGTGAATGTACGGATGGCTCAGCCACGACTATAACATCTGAAACCCACAGATGGTGAATGTCCGGCTGGCTCAGCAATGACTATAACATCTGAAACCCACAGACGGTGAATGTCCGGCTGGCTCAGCCACGACTATAACATCTGAAACCCACAGACGGTGAATGTCCCGCTGGCTCAGCCACGACTATAACATCTGAAACCCACAGACGGTGAATGACCGACTGGCTCAGCCACGATTATAATATCTGAAACCCACAGACGGTGAATGTCCGGCTGGCTCAGCAACGACTATAACTTCTGAAACGCACAGACGGTGAATGTCCCGCTGGCTCAGCAATGACTATAACATATGAAACCCACAGACTGTGAATGTCCGGCTGGCTCAACCATTACTATAACATCTGAAACACACAGACGATGAATGACTGACTGGCTCAGCCACGACTAAAACATCAGAAACCCACAAACGGTGAATGTCCGTCTGGCTCAGCCACGAGTATAACATCTGAAACCCACAGACTGTGAATGTCCGGCTGTCTCAGCCATTACTATAACATCTGAAACACACAGACGATGAATGACTGACTGGCTCAGCCACGGCTATAACATCAGAAACCCACAGACGGTGAATGTCCGTCTGGCTCAGCAACGACTATAACATCTGAAACCCGCAGACTGTGAATGTCCGGCTGGCTCAGCCATTACTATAACATCTGAAACACATAGACTATGAATGACTGACTGGCTCAGCCACGACTATAACATCAGAAACACACAGACGGTGAATGTCCATCTGGCTCAGCCATTACTATAACATCTGAAACACACAGACGATGAATGACTGACTGGCTCAGCCACGACTATAACATCAGAAAACCACAGACGGTGAATGTCCGTCTGGCTCAGACACGACTATAACATCTGAAACCCACAGACGGTGAATGTCCCGCTGGCTCAGCAACGACTATAACATCTGAAACCCACAGACGGTGAATGTCCGGCTGGCTCAGCCACGACTAAAACAACTGAAACCCAAAGACGGTGAATGTCCGGCTGGCTCAGCCATTACTATAACATCTGAAACACACAGACGATGAATGACTGACTGGCTCAGCCACGACTATAACATCAGAAACCCACAGACGGTGAATGTCCGTCTGGCTCAGCCACGACTATAACATCTGAAACCCACAGACGGTGAAAGTCCCGCTGGCTCAGCCACGACTATAACATCTGAAACCCACAGACGGTGAATGTCCGGCTGGCTCATCAACGACTATAACATCTGAAACCCACAGACAGTGAATGTCCCGCTGGCTCAGCAACGACAATAACATCAGAAACCCACAGACGGTGAAAGTCCCGCTGGCTCAGCCACGACTATAACATCTGAAACCCACAGACGGTGAATGTCCGGCTGGCTCAGCAACGACTGTAACATCTGAAACCCACAGACGGTGAATGACCAACTGGCTCAGCCACAACTATAACATCTGAAACCCACAGACGGTGAATGTCCCGCTGGCTAAGCAACGACTATAACATCTGAAACCCACAGACGGTGAATGTCCCGCTGGCTCAGCCACGACTATAACATCTGAAACCCACAGACAGTGAATGACAGGCTGGCTCAGCACCAACTATAACATCTTAACACCGCAGACGGTGAATGTCCGGCTGGCTCAGCACCGACTATAACATCTGAAACCCACAGACTGTTAATGTCCCGCTGGCTAAGCAACGACTATAACATCTGAAACCCACAGACGGTGAATGTCCCGCTGGCTCAGCCACGACTATAACATCTGAAACCCACAGACAGTGAATGACAGGCTGGCTCAGCACCAACTATAACATCTTAACACCGCAGACGGTGAATGTCCGGCTGGCTCAGCACCGACTATAGCATCTGAAACCCACAGACGGTGAATATCCGGCTTTCTCAGCCACGACTATAACATCTGAAACCCACAGACAGTGAATGTCCGGCTGGCTCAGCCACGACTTTTACATCTGAAACCCACAAACGGTGAATGTCCCGCTGGCTCAGCAACGACTATAACATCTGAAACCCACAGACGGTGAATGACGGACTGGCTCAGCCACGATTATAATATCTGAAACCCACAGACGGTGAATGTCCGGCTGGCTCAGCAACGACTATAACATCTGAAACGCACAGACTGTGAATGTCCCGCTGGCTCAGCAATGACTATAACATCTAAAACCCACAGACTGTGAATGTCCGGCTGGCTCAGCCATTACTATAACATCAGAAACCCACAGACGGTGAATGTCCGTCTGGCTCAGCCACGACTATAACATCTGAAATCCACAGACTGTGAATGTCCGGCTGGCTCAGCCACGACTATAACATCTGAAACCCACAGACGGTGAATGGCAGTCTGGCTCAGCCATGACTATAACATCTGAAACCCACAGACGGTGAATGTCCAGCTGGCTCAGCAACGACTATAACATCTGAAACCCACAGACTGTGAATGTCCTGCTGGCTCAGCAACGACTATAACATCTGAAACCCACAGACGGTGAATGTCCCGCTGGCTCAGCCACGACTATAACATCTGAAACCCACAGACTGTGAATGTCCGGCTGGCTCAGCCACGACTATAACATCTGAAACCCACAGACGGTGAATGGCAGTCTGGCTCAGCCATGACTATAACATCTGAAACCCACAGACGGTGAATGTCCGGCTGGCTCAGCCACGATTATAATATCTGAAACCCACAGACGGTGAATGTCCGGCTGGCTCAGCAACGACTATAACTTCTGAAACCCACAGACTGTGAATGTCCGGCTGGCTCAGCCATTACTATAACATCAGAAACCCACAGACGGTGAATGTCCATCTGGCTCAGCCACGACTATAACATCTGAAACCCACAGACTGTGAATGTCCGGCTGGCTCAGCCACGACTATAACATCTGAAACCCACAGACGGTGAATGGCAGTCTGGCTCAGCCATGACTATAACATCTGAAACCCACAGACGGTGAATGTCCCGCTGGCTCAGCCACGACTATAACATCTGAAACCCACAGACTGTGAATGTCCGGCTGGCTCAGCAACGACTATAACATCTCAAACCCACTGACGGTGAATGTCCCGCTGGCCCAGCAACGACTATAACATCTGAAACCCACAGAAGGTGAATGACCGACTGCCTCAGCCACGATTATAATATCTGAAACCCACAGACGGTGAATGTCCGGCTGGCTCAGCAACGACTATAACATCTGAAATGCACAGACGGTGAATGACCCGCTGGCTCAGCAAAGACAATAACATCTGAAACCCACAGACAGTGAATGTCCGGCTGGCTCAGCCATTACTATAAAATCTGAAACACACAGACGATGAATGACAGACTGGCTCAGCAACGACTATAACATCTGAAACCCACAGACGGTGTAAGTCCCGCTGGCTCAGCCACGACTATAACATCTGAAACCCACAGACGGTGAATGTCCGGCTGGCTCAGCAAAGACTATAACATCTGAAACCCACAGACGGTGAATGACCGACTGGCTCAGCCACGACTATAACATCTGAAACCCAAAGACGGTGAATGTACAGCTGTCTCAACCACAACTTTAACATCTGAAACGCACAGACGGTGAATGACTGACTGGCTCAGCCACGACTATAACATCAGAAACCAACACATGGTGAAAGTCCAGCTGGCTCAGCAACGACTATAACATCTTAACCCCACAGACGGTGAATGTCCGGCTGTCTCGGCCATGACTATAACATCTGAAACCCACAGACGGTGAATGTCCGGCAGGCCCAGCCACGACCATTACATCTGAAACCCACAGACGGTGACAGTTCTGCTGGCTCAGCCACGACTATAACATCTGAAACATACAAACGGTGAATGTCCGGCTGGCTTAGCAACGTCTATAACATCAGAAACCCACAGACTGTGAATATCCGGCTGGCTCAGAATCGACTATAACATCTGAAACCCACAGACGGTGAATGTCCCGCTGGCTCAGCCACGACTATAACATCTGAAAAACACAGACGGTGAATGTACGGATGGCTCAGCCACGACTATAACATCTGAAACCCACAGACGGTGAATGTCCGGCTGGCTCAGCCACGACTATAACATCTGAAACCCACAGACGGTGAATGTCCCGCTGGCTCAGCCACGACTATAACTTCTGAAACCCACAGACGGTGAATGACCGACTGGCTCAGCCACGATTATAATATCTGAAACCCACAGACGGTGAATGTCCGGCTGGCTCAGCAACGACTATAACTTCTGAAACGCACAGACGGTGAATGTCCCGCTGGCTCAGCAATGACTATAACATATGAAACCCACAGACTGTGAATGTCCGGCTGGCTCAACCATTACTATAACATCTGAAACACACAGACGATGAATGACTGACTGGCTCAGCCACGACTAAAACATCAGAAACCCACAAACGGTGAATGTCCGTCTGGCTAGGCCACGAGTATAACATCTGAAACCCACAGACTGTGAATGTCCGGCTGTCTCAGCCATTACTATAACATCTGAAACACACAGACGATGAATGACTGACTGGCTCAGCCACGACTATAACATCAGAAACCCACAGACGGTGAATGTCCGTCTGGCTCAGCAACCACTATAACATCTGAAACCCGCAGACTGTGAATGTCCGGCTGGCTCAGCCATTACTATAACATCTGAAACACATAGACTATGAATGACTGACTGGCTCAGCCACGACTATAACATCAGAAACACACAGACGGTGAATGTCCATCTGGCTCAGCCATTACTATAACATCTGAAACACACAGACGATGAATGACTGACTGGCTCAGCCACGACTATAACATCAGAAACCCACAGACGGTGAATGTCCGTCTGGCTCAGACACGACTATAACATCTGAAACCCACAGACGGTGAATGTCCCGCTGGCTCAGCAACGACTATAACATCTGAAACCCACAGACGGTGAATGTCCGGCTGGCTCAGCCACGACTATAACATCTGAGACCCAAAGACGGTGAATGTCCGGCTGGCTCAGCCATTACTGTAACATCTGAAACACACAGACGATGAATGACTGACTGGCTCAGCCACGACTATAACATCAGAAACCCACAGACGGTGAATGTCCGTCTGGCTCAGCCACGACTATAACATCTGAAACCCACAGACGGTGAAAGTCCCGCAGGCTCAGCCACGACTATAACATCTGAAACCCACAGACGGTGAATGTCCGGCTGGCTCATCAACGACTATAACATCTGAAACCCACAGACAGTGAATGTCCCGCTGGCTCAGCAACGACAATAACATCAGAAACCCACAGACGGTGAAAGTCCCGCTGGCTCAGCCACGACTATAACATCTGAAACCCACAGACGGTGAATGTCCGGCTGGCTCAGCAACGACTGTAACATCTGAAACCCACAGACGGTGAATGACCAACTGGCTCAGCCACAACTATAACATCTGAAACCCACAGACGGTGAATGTCCCGCTGGCTCAGCAAAGACTAAAACATCTGAAACCCACAGACGGTGAATGACCGACTGCCTCAGACATGACTATAACATTTGAAACACACATACGATGAATGACGGACTGGCTCAGCCACGACTATAACATCTGAAACCCACAGACGGTTAATGTCCCGCTGGCTAAGCAACGACTATAACATCTGAAACCCACAGACGGTGAATGTCCCGCTGGCTCAGCCACGACTATAACATCTGAAACCCACAGATTGTGAATGACAGGCTGGCTCAGCACCAACTATAACATCTTAACACCGCAGACGGTGAATGTCCGGCTTTCTCAGCAACGACTATAACATCTGAAACCCACAGACGGTGAATGTCCGGCTGGCTCAGCCACGACTTTTACATCTGAAACCCACAGACGGTGAATGTACCGCTGGCTCAGCAACGACTATAACATCTGAAACCCACAGACGGTGAATGACCGACTGGCTCAGCCACGATTATAATATCTGAAACCCACAGACGGTGAATGTCCGGCTGGCTCAGCAACGACTATAACATCTGAAACGCACAGACTGTGAATGTCCCGCTGGCTCAGCAATGACTATAACATCTAAAACCCACAGACTGTGAATGTCCGGCTGGCTCAGCCATTACTATAACATCAGAAACCCACAGACGGTGAATGTCCGTCTGGCTCAGCCACGACTATAACATCTGAAACCCACAGACTGTGAATGTCCGGCTGGCTCAGCCACGACTATAACATCTGAAACCCACAGACGGTGAATGGCAGTCTGGCTCAGCCATGACTATAACATCTGAAACCCACAGACGGTGAATGTCCAGCTGGCTCAGCAACGACTGTAACATCTGAAACCCACAGACTGTGAATGTCCGGCTGGCTCAGCAACGACTATAACATCTGAAACCCACAGACGGTGAATGTCCCGCTGGCTAGGCCACGACTATAACATCTGAAACCCACAGACGGTGAATGTCCCGCTGGCTCAGCAACGACTATAACATCTGAAACCCACAGACGGTGAATGTCCCGCTGGCTCAGCCACGACTATAACATCTGAAACCCACAGACTGTGAATGTCCGGCTGGCTCAGCAACGACTATAACATCTCAAACCCACTGACGGTGAATGTCCCGCTGGCTCAGCAACGACTATAACATCTGAAACCCACAGAAGGTGAATGACCGACTGCCTCAGCCACGATTATAATATCTGAAACCCACAGACGGTGAATGTCCGGCTGGCTCAGCAACGACTATAACATCTGAAATGCACAGACGGTGAATGACCCGCTGGCTCAGCAAAGACAATAACATCTGAAACCCACAGACAGTGAATGACCGGCTGGCTCAGCCATTACTATAAAATCTGTAACACACAGACGATGAATGACAGACTGGCTCAGCCACGACTATAACATCTGAAACCCACAGACAGTGAATGTCCCGCTGGCTCAGCAACGACTATAACATCTGAAACCCACAGACGGTGTAAGTCCCGCTGGCTCAGCCACGACTATAACATCTGAAACCCACAGACGGTGAATGTCCGGCTGGCTCAGCAAAGACTATAACATCTGAAACCCACAGACGGTGAATGACCGACTAGCTCAGCCACGACTATAACATCTGAAACCCAAAGACGGTGAATGTACAGCTGTCTCAGCCACAACTTTAACATCTGAAACGCACAGACGGTGAATGACTGACTGGCTCAGCCACGACTATAACATCAGAAACCAACACATGGTGAAAGTCCAGCTGGCTCAGCAACGACTATAACATCTTAACCCCACAGACGGTGAATGTCCGGCTGTCTCGGCCATGACTATAACATCTGAAACCCACAGACGGTGAATGTCCGGCAGGCCCAGCCACGACCATTACATCTGAAACCCACAGACGGTGACAGTTCTGCTGGCTCAGCCACGACTATAACATCTGAAACATACAAACGGTGAATGTCCGGCTGGCTTAGCAATGTCTATAACATCAGAAACCCACAGACTGTGAATATCCGGCTGGCTCAGAATCGACTATAACATCTGAAACCCACAGACGGTGAATGTCCCGCTGGCTCAGCCACGACTATAACATCTGAAAAACACAGACGGTGAATGTACGGATGGCTCAGCCACGACTATAACATCTGAAACCCACAGATGGTGAATGTCCGGCTGGCTCAGCAATGACTATAACATCAGAAACCCACAGACGGTGAATGTCCGGCCAGCTCAGCCACGACTATAACATCTGAAACCCACAGACGGTGAAAGTCCCGCAGGCTCAGCCACGACTATAACATCTGAAACCCACAGACGGTGAATGTCCGGCTGGCTCATCAACGACTATAACATCTGAAACCCACAGACAGTGAATGTCCCGCTGGCTCAGCAACGACAATAACATCAGAAACCCACAGACGGTGAAAGTCCCGCTGGCTCAGCCACGACTATAACATCTGAAACCCACAGACGGTGAATGTCCGGCTGGCTCAGCAACGACTGTAACATCTGAAACCCACAGACGGTGAATGACCAACTGGCTCAGCCACAACTATAACATCTGAAACCCACAGACGGTGAATGTCCCGCTGGCTCAGCAAAGACTAAAACATCTGAAACCCACAGACGGTGAATGACCGACTGCCTCAGACATGACTATAACATTTGAAACACACATACGATGAATGACGGACTGGCTCAGCCACGACTATAACATCTGAAACCCACAGACGGTTAATGTCCCGCTGGCTAAGCAACGACTATAACATCTGAAACCCACAGACGGTGAATGTCCCGCTGGCTCAGCCACGACTATAACATCTGAAACCCACAGATTGTGAATGACAGGCTGGCTCAGCACCAACTATAACATCTTAACACCGCAGACGGTGAATGTCCGGCTGGCTCAGCACCGACTATAACATCTGAAACCCACAGACGGTGAATATCCGGCTTTCTCAGCAACGACTATAACATCTGAAACCCACAGACGGTGAATGTCCGGCTGGCTCAGCCACGACTTTTACATCTGAAACCCACAGACGGTGAATGTACCGCTGGCTCAGCAACGACTATAACATCTGAAACCCACAGACGGTGAATGACCGACTGGCTCAGCCACGATTATAATATCTGAAACCCACAGACGGTGAATGTCCGGCTGGCTCAGCAACGACTATAACATCTGAAACGCACAGACTGTGAATGTCCCGCTGGCTCAGCAATGACTATAACATCTAAAACCCACAGACTGTGAATGTCCGGCTGGCTCAGCCATTACTATAACATCAGAAACCCACAGACGGTGAATGTCCGTCTGGCTCAGCCACGACTATAACATCTGAAACCCACAGACTGTGAATGTCCGGCTGGCTCAGCCACGACTATAACATCTGAAACCCACAGACGGTGAATGGCAGTCTGGCTCAGCCATGACTATAACATCTGAAACCCACAGACGGTGAATGTCCAGCTGGCTCAGCAACGACTGTAACATCTGAAACCCACAGACTGTGAATGTCCGGCTGGCTCAGCAACGACTATAACATCTGAAACCCACAGACGGTGAATGTCCCGCTGGCTAGGCCACGACTATAACATCTGAAACCCACAGACGGTGAATGTCCCGCTGGCTCAGCAACGACTATAACATCTGAAACCCACAGACGGTGAATGTCCCGCTGGCTCAGCCACGACTATAACATCTGAAACCCACAGACTGTGAATGTCCGGCTGGCTCAGCAACGACTATAATATCTCAAACCCACTGACGGTGAATGTCCCGCTGGCTCAGCAACGACTATAACATCTGAAACCCACAGAAGGTGAATGACCGACTGCCTCAGCCACGATTATAATATCTGAAACCCACAGACGGTGAATGTCCGGCTGGCTCAGCAACGACTATAACATCTGAAATGCACAGACGGTGAATGACCCGCTGGCTCAGCAAAGACAATAACATCTGAAACCCACAGACAGTGAATGACCGGCTGGCTCAGCCATTACTATAAAATCTGTAACACACAGACGATGAATGACAGACTGGCTCAGCCACGACTATAACATCTGAAACCCACAGACAGTGAATGTCCCGCTGGCTCAGCAACGACTATAACATCTGAAACCCACAGACGGTGTAAGTCCCGCTGGCTCAGCCACGACTATAACATCTGAAACCCACAGACGGTGAATGTCCGGCTGGCTCAGCAAAGACTATAACATCTGAAACCCACAGACGGTGAATGACCGACTAGCTCAGCCACGACTATAACATCTGAAACCCAAAGACGGTGAATGTACAGCTGTCTCAGCCACAACTTTAACATCTGAAACGCACAGACGGTGAATGACTGACTGGCTCAGCCACGACTATAACATCAGAAACCAACACATGGTGAAAGTCCAGCTGGCTCAGCAACGACTATAACATCTTAACCCCACAGACGGTGAATGTCCGGCTGTCTCGGCCATGACTATAACATCTGAAACCCACAGACGGTGAATGTCCGGCAGGCCCAGCCACGACCATTACATCTGAAACCCACAGACGGTGACAGTTCTGCTGGCTCAGCCACGACTATAACATCTGAAACATACAAACGGTGAATGTCCGGCTGGCTTAGCAATGTCTATAACATCAGAAACCCACAGACTGTGAATATCCGGCTGGCTCAGAATCGACTATAACATCTGAAACCCACAGACGGTGAATGTCCCGCTGGCTCAGCCACGACTATAACATCTGAAAAACACAGACGGTGAATGTACGGATGGCTCAGCCACGACTATAACATCTGAAACCCACAGATGGTGAATGTCCGGCTGGCTCAGCAATGACTATAACATCTGAAACCCACAGACGGTGAATGTCCGGCCAGCTCAGCCACGACTATAACATCTGAAACCCACAGACAGTGAATGTCCCGCTGGCTCAGTAACGACTATAACATCTGAAACCCACAGACGGTGAATGACAGACTGGCTCAGCCACGATTATAATATCTGAAACCCACAGACGGTGAATGACCGGCTGGCTCAGCAACGACTATAACTTCTGAAACGCACAGACGGTGAATGTCCGTCTGGCTCAGCCACGAGTATAACATCTGAAACCCACAGACTGTGAATGTCCGGCTGTCTCAGCCATTACTATAACATCTGAAACACACAGACGATGAATGACTGACTGGCTCAGCCACGACTATAACATCAGAAACCCACAGACGGTGAATGTCCGTCTGGCTCAGCAACGACTATAACATCTGAAACCCGCAGACTGTGAATGTCCAGCTGGCTCAGCCATTACTATAACATCTGAAACACATAGACTATGAATGACTGACTGGCTCAGCCACGACTATAACATCAGAAACCCACAGACGGTGAATGTCCATCTGGCTCAGCCATTACTATAACATCTGAAACACACAGACGATGAATGACTGACTGGCTCAGCCACGACTATAACATCAGAAACCCACAGACGGTGAATGTCCGTCTGGCTCAGACACGACTATAACATCTGAAACCCACAGACGGTGAATGTCCCGCTGGCTCAGCAACGACTATAACATCTGAAACCCACAGACGGTGAATGTCCGGCTTGCTCAGCCACGACTATAACATCTGAATCCCAAAGACGGTGAATGTCCGGCTGGCTCAGCCATTACTATAACATCTGAAACACACAGACGATGAATGACTGACTGGCTCAGCCACGACTATAACATCAGAAACCCACAGACGGTCAATTTCCGTCTGGCTCAGCCACGACTATAACATCTGAAACCGACAGACGGTGAATGTCAGGCTGGCTCATCAACGATTATAACATCTGAAACCCACAGACAGTGAATGTCCGGCAGGCCCAGCCACGACCATTACATCTGAAACCCACAGACGGTGACAGTTCTGCTGGCTCAGCCACGACTATAACATCTGAAACATACAAACGGTGAATGTCCGGCTGGCTTAGCAACGTCTATAACATCAGAAACCCACAGACTGTGAATATCCGGCTGGCTCAGAATCGACTATAACATCTGAAACCCACAGACGGTGAATGTCCCGCTGGCTCAGCCACGACTATAACATCTGAAAAACACAGACGGTGAATGTACGGATGGCTCAGCCACGACTATAACATCTGAAACCCACAGACGGTGAATGTCCGGCTGGCTCAGCCACGACTATAACATCTGAAACCCACAGACGGTGAATGTCCCGCTGGCTCAGCCACGACTATAACTTCTGAAACCCACAGACGGTGAATGACCGACTGGCTCAGCCACGATGATAATATCTGAAACCCACAGACGGTGAATGTCCGGCTGGCTCAGCAACGACTATAACTTCTGAAACGCACAGACGGTGAATGTCCCGCTGGCTCAGCAATGACTATAACATATGAAACCCACAGACTGTGAATGTCCGGCTGGCTCAACCATTACTATAACATCTGAAACACACAGACGATGAATGACTGACTGGCTCAGCCACGACTAAAACATCAGAAACCCACAAACGGTGAATGTCCGTCTGGCTCAGCCACGAGTATAACATCTGAAACCCACAGACTGTGAATGTCCGGCTGTCTCAGCCATTACTATAACATCTGAAACACACAGACGATGAATGACTGACTGGCTCATCCACGACTATAACATCAGAAACCCACAGACGGTGAATGTCCGTCTGGCTCAGCAACGACTATAACATCCGAAACCCGCAGACTGTGAATGTCCGGCTGGCTCAGCCATTACTATAACATCTGAAACACATAGACTATGAATGACTGACTGGCTCAGCCACGACTATAACATCAGAAACACACAGACGGTGAATGTCCATCTGGCTAAGCCATTACTATAACATCTGAAACACACAGACGATGAATGACTGACTGGCTCAGCCACGACTATAACATCAGAAACCCACAGACGGTGAATGTCCGTCTGGCTCAGACACGACTATAACATCTGAAACCCACAGACGGTGAATGTCCCGCTGGCTCAGCAACGACTATAACATCTGAAACCCACAGACGGTGAATGTCCGGCTGGCTCAGCCACGACTATAACATCTGAAACCCAAAGACGGTGAATGTCCGGCTGGCTCAGCCATTACTATAACATCTGAAACACACAGACGATGAATGACTGACTGGCTCAGCCACGACTATAACATCAGAAACCCACAGACGGTGAATGTCCGTCTGGCTCAGCCACGACTATAACATCTGAAACCCACAGACGGTGAAAGTCCCGCTGGCTCAGCCACGACTATAACATCTGAAACCCACAGACGGTGAATGTCCGGCTGGCTCATCAACGACTATAACATCTGAAACCCACAGACGGTGAATGACCAACTGGCTCAGCCACAACTATAACATCTGAAACCCACAGACGGTGAATGTCCCGCTGGCTCAGCAAAGACTAAAACATCTGAAACCCACAGACGGTGAATGACCGACTGCCTCAGACATGACTATAACATTTGAAACACACATACGATGAATGACGGACTGGCTCAGCCACGACTATAACATCTGAAACCCACAGACGGTTAATGTCCCGCTGGCTAAGCAACGACTATAACATCTGAAACCCACAGACGGTGAATGTCCCGCTGGCTCAGCCACGACTATAACATCTGAAACCCACAGACAGTGAATGACAGGCTGGCTCAGCACCAACTATAACATCTTAACACCGCAGACGGTGAATGTCCGGCTGGCTCAGCACCGACTATAACATCTGAAACCCACAGACGGTGAATGTCCGGCTGGCTCAGCAACGACTATAACATCTGAAACCCACAGACAGTGAATGTCCCGCTGGCTCAGCAACGACTATAACATCTGAAACCCACAGACGGTGAATGACCGACTGGCTCAGCCACGATTATAATATCTGAAACCCACAGACGGTGAATGTCCGGCTGGCTCAGCAACGACTATAACATCTGAAACGCACAGACTGTGAATGTCCCGCTGGCTCAGCAATGACTATAACATCTAAAACCCACAGACTGTGAATGTCCGGCTGGCTCAGCCATTACTATAACATCAGAAACCCACAGACGGTGAATGTCCGTCTGGCTCAGCCACGACTATAACATCTGAAACCCACAGACTGTGAATGTCCGTCTGGCTCAGCCACGACTATAACATCTGAAACCCACAGACGGTGAATGGCAGTCTGGCTCAGCCATGACTATAACATCTGAAACCCACAGACGGTGAATGTCCAGCTGGCTCAGCAACGACTATAACATCTGAAACCCACAGACTGTGAATGTCCGGCTGGCTCAGCAACGACTATAACATCTGAAACCCACAGACGGTGAATGTCCCGCTGGCTCAGCCACGACTATAACATCTGAAACCCACAGACGGTGAATGTCCCGCTGGCTCAGCAACGACTATAACATCTGAAACCCACAGACGGTGAATGTCCCGCTGGCTCAGCCACGACTATAACATCTGAAACCCACAGACTGTGAATGTCCGGCTGGCTCAGCAACGACTATAACATCTCAAACCCACTGACGGTGAATGTCCCGCTGGCACAGCAACGACTATAACATCTGAAACCCACAGAAGGTGAATGACCGACTGCCTCAGCCACGATTATAATATCTGAAACCCACAGACGGTGAATGTCCGGCTGGCTCAGCAACGACTATAACATCTGAAATGCACAGACGGTGAATGACCCGCTGGCTCAGCAAAGACAATAACATCTGAAACCCACAGACAGTGAATGACCGGCTGGCTCAGCAACGACTATAACATCTGAAACCCACAGACAGTGAATGTCCCGCTGGCTCAGCAACGACTATAACATCTGAAACCCACAGACGGTGTAAGTCCCGCTGGCTCAGCCACGACTATAACATCTGAAACCCACAGACGGTGAATGACCGACTGGCTCAGCCACGACTATAACATCTGAAACCCAAAGACGGTGAATGTACAGCTGTCTCAGCCACAACTTTAACATCTGAAACGCACAGACGGTGAATGACTGACTGGCTCAGCCACGACTATAACATCAGAAACCAACACATGGTGAAAGTCCAGCTGGCTCAGCAACGACTATAACATCTTAACCCCACAGACGGTGAATGTCCGGCTGTCTCGGCCATGACTATAACATCTGAAACCCACAGACGGTGAATGTCCGGCAGGCCCAGCCACGACCATTACATCTGAAACCCACAGACGGTGACAGTTCTGCTGGCTCAGCCACGACTATAACATCTGAAACATACAAACGGTGAATGTCCGGCTGGCTTAGCAATGTCTATAACATCAGAAACCCACAGACTGTGAATATCCGGCTGGCTCAGAATCGACTATAACATCTGAAACCCACAGACGGTGAATGTCCCGCTGGCTCAGCCACGACTATAACATCTGAAAAACACAGACGGTGAATGTACGGATGGCTCAGCCACGACTATAACATCTGAAACCCACAGACGGTGAATGTCCGGCCAGCTCAGCCACGACTATAACATCTGAAACCCACAGACAGTGAATGTCCCGCTGGCTCAGCAACGAGTATAACATCTGAAACCCACAGACGGTGAATGACCGACTGGCTCAGCCACGATTATAATATCTGAAACCCACAGACGGTGAATGACCGGCTGGCTCAGCAACGACTATAACTTCTGAAACGCACAGACGGTGAATGTCCGTCTGGCTCAGCCACGAGTATAACATCTGAAACCCACAGACTGTGAATGTCCGGCTGTCTCAGCCATTACTATAACATCTGAAACACACAGACGATGAATGACTGACTGGCTCAGCCACGACTATAACATCAGAAACCCACAGACGGTGAATGTCCGTCTGGCTCAGCAACGACTATAACATCTGAAACCCGCAGACTGTGAATGTCCGGCTGGCTCAGCCATTACTATAACATCTGAAACACATAGACTATGAATGACTGACTGGCTCAGCCACGACTATAACATCAGAAACCCACAGACGGTGAATGTCCATCTGGCTCAGCCATTACTATAACATCTGAAACACACAGACGATGAATGACTGACTGGCTCAGCCACGACTATAACATCAGAAACCCACAGACGGTGAATGTCCGTCTGGCTCAGACACGACTATAACATCTGAAACCCACAGACGGTGAATGTCCCGCTGGCTCAGCAACGACTATAACATCTGAAACCCACAGACGGTGAATGTCCGGCTTGCTCAGCCACGACTATAACATCTGAAACCCAAAGACGGTGAATGTCCGGCTGGCTCAGCCATTACTATAACATCTGAAACACACAGACGATGAATGACTGACTGGCTCAGCCACGACTATAACATCAGAAACCCACAGACGGTCAATTTCCGTCTGGCTCAGCCACGACTATAACATCTGAAACCGACAGACGGTGAATGTCAGGCTGGCTCATCAACGACTATAACATCTGAAACCCACAGACAGTGAATGTCCCGCTGGCTCAGCAACGACTATAACATCAGAAACCCACAGACGGTGAATGTCCCGCTTGCTCAGCCACGACTATAACATCTGAAACCCACAGACGGTGAATGTCCGGCTGGCTCAGCAACGACTGTAACATCTGAAACCCACAGACGGTGAATGACCAACTGGCTCAGCCACACCTATAACATCTGAAATCCACAGACGGTGAATGTCCCGCTGGCTCAGCAAAGACTAAAACATCTGAAACCCACAGACGGTGAATGACCGACTGCCTCAGACATGACGATAACATTTGAAACACACATACGATGAATGACGGACTGGCTCAGCCACGACTATAACATCTGAAACCCACAGACGGTTAATGTCCCGCTGGCTAAGCAACGACTATAACATCTGAAACCCACAGACGGTGAATGTCCCGCTGGCTCAGCCACGACTATAACATCTGAAACCCACAGACAGTGAATGACAGGCTGGATCAGCACCAACTATAACATCTTAACCCCGCAGACGGTGAATGACCGACTGGCTCAGCCACGACTATAACATCTGAAACCCAAAGACGGTGAATGTACAGCTGGCTCAGCCACAACTTTAACATCTGAAACGCACAGACGGTGAATGACTGACTGGCTCAGCCACGACTATAACATCAGAAACCAACACATGGTGAAAGTCCAGCTGGCTCAGCAACGACTATAACATCTTAACCCCACAGACGGTGAATGTCCGGCTGTCTCAGCCACGACTATAACATCTGAAACCCACAGACGGTGAATGTCCGGCTGGCCCAGCCACGACCATTACATCTGAAACCCACAGACGGTGAATGTCCGGCTGGCTCAGCATCGACTATAACATCTGAAACACACAGACGGTGAATGTCCCGCTGGCTCAGCCACGACTATAACATCTGAAAAACACAGACGGTGAATGTACGGATGGCTCAGCCACGACTATAACATCTGAAACCCACAGATGGTGAATGTCCGGCCAGCTCAGCCATGACTATAACATCTGAAACCCACAGACAGTGAATGTCCCGCTGGCTCAGCAACGACTATAACCTCTGAAACCCACAGACGGTGAATGACCGACTGGCTCAGCAATGACTATAACATCTGAAACCCACAGACGGTGAATGTCCGGCCAGCTCAGCCATGACTATAACATCTGAAACCCACAGACTGTGAATGTCCCGCTGGCTCAGCAACGACTATAACCTCTGAAACCCACAGACGGTGAATGACCGACTGGCTCAGCCACGATTATAATATCTGTAACCTACAGACGGTGAATGTCCGGCAGGCTCAGCAACGACTATAACTTCTGAAACGCACAGACGGTGAATGTCCCGCTGGCTCAGCAATGACTATAACATATGAAACCCACAGACTGTGAATGTCCGGCTGGCTCAACCATTACTATAACATCTGAAACACACAGACGATGAATGACTGACTGGCTCAGCCATGACTATAACTTCAGAAACCCACAAAAGGTGAATGTCCGTCTGGCTCAGCCACGAGTATAACATCTGAAACCCACAGACTGTGAATGTCCGGCAGTCTCAGCCATTACTATAACATCTGAAACACACAGACAATGAATGACTGACTGGCTCAGCCACGACTATAACATCAGAAACCCACAGACGGTGAATGTCCGTCTGGCTCAGCAACGACTATAACATCTGAAACCCGCAGACTGTGAATGTCCGGCTGGCTCAGCCATTACTATAACATCTGAAACACATAGACTATGAATGACTGACTGGCTCAGCCACGACTATAACATCAGAAACCCACAGACAGTGAATGTCCATCTTGCTCAGCCATTACTATAACATCTGAAACACACAGACGATGAATGACTGACTGTCTCAGCCACGACTATAACATCAGAAACCCACAGACGGTGAATGTCCGTCTGGCTCAGACACGACTATAACATCTGAAACCCACAGACGGTGAATGTCCCGCTGGCTCAGCAACGACTATAACATCTGAAACCCACAGACGGTGAAAGTCCCGCTGGCTCAGCCACGACTAAAACATCTGAAACCCACAGACGGTGAATGTCCGGCTGGCTCAGCCACAACTATAACATCTGAAACCCAAAGACGGTGAATGTCCGGCTGGCTCAGCCATTACTATAACATCTGAAACACACAGACGATCAATGACTGACTGGCTCAGCCACGACTATAACATCAGAAACCCACAGATGGTGAATGTCCGTCTGGCTCAACCACGACTATAACATCTGAAACCCACAGACGGTGAATGTCCCGCTGGCTCAGCAACGACTATAACATCTGAAACCCACAGACGGTGAAAGTCCCGCTGGCTCAGCCACGAATATAACATCTGAAACCCACAGACGGTGAATCCGGCTGGCTCAGCAACGACTATAACATCTGAAACCCACAGACGGTGAATGTCCCGCTGGCTCAGCAACGACTATAACATCAGAAACCCACAGATGGTGAAAGTCCCGCTGGCTCAGCCACAACTATAACATCTGAAACCCACAGACGGTGAATGTCCGGCTGGCTCAGCAACGACTATAACATCTGAAACCCACAGACGGTGAATGAACAACTGGCTCAGCCACAACTATAACATCTGAAACCCAAAGACGGTGAATGTACGGCTGGCTCAGCCACAACTATAACATCTGAAACCCACACACACATGGTGAAAGTCCAGCTGGCTCAGCAACGACTATAACATCTGAAACCAACAGACGGTGAATGTCCCGCTGGCTCAGCAACGACTATAACATCTGAAACCCACAGACGGTGAATGTCCCGCTGGCTCAGCAACGACTATAACATCTGAAACCCACAGACGGTGAAAGTCCCGCTGGCTCAGCCACGACTATAACATCTGAAACCCACAGACGGTGAATGTCCGGCTGGCTCAGCAACGACTATAACATCTGAAACCCACAGACGGTGAATGTCCGGCTGGCTCAGCAACGACTATAACATCTGAAACCCACAGACGGTGAATGAACAACTGGCTCAGCCACAACTATAACATCTGAAACCCAAAGACGGTGAATGTACGGCTGGCTCAGCCACAACTATAACATCTGAAACCCACACATGGTGAAAGTCCAGCTGGCTCAGCAACGACTATAACATCTGAAACCCACAGACGGTGAATGTCCCGCTGGCTCAGCAACGACTATAACATCAGAAACCCACAGACGGTGAATGTCCCGCTGGCTCAGCAACGACTATAACATCAGAAACCCACAGACGGTGAATGTCCGGCTGGCTCAGCAACGAATATAACATCTGAAACCCACAAACGGTGAATGACCAACTGGCTCAGCCACAACTATAACATCTGATACCCACAGCCGGTGAATGTCCCGCTGGCTCAGCAACGACTATAACATCAGAAACCCACACACGGTGAAAGTCCAGCTGGCTCAGCAACGACTATAACATCTTAACCCCACAGACGGTGAATGTCCGACTGGCACAGCAACGACTATAACATCTGAAACCCACAGACGGTGAATGTCCGGCTGGCTCAGCACCGACTATAACATCTGAAACCCACAGACGGTGAATGTCCGGCTGGCTCAGCCACGACTTTTACATCTGAAACCCACAGACGGTGACTGTTCCTCTGGCTCAACAACGACTATAACACCTGAAACCCACAGACGGTGAATGTCCGGCTGGCTCAGCAACGACTATAACATCTGAAACCCACAGACGGTGAATGTCCGACTGGCTCAGCAACGACTATAACATCAGAAACCCAAAGAATGTGAATATACGGCTGGCTCAGCAACGACTATAACATCTGAAACCCACAGACAGTGAAAGTCCGGCTGGCTCAGCAACGACTATAACATCAGAAACCCACACACGGTGAAAGTCCAGCTGGCTCAGCAACGACTATAACATCTTAACCCCACAGACGGTGAATGTCCGACTGGCACAGCAACGACTATAACATCTGAAACCCACAGACGGTGAATGTCCGGCTGGCTCAGCACCGACTATAAAATCTGAAACCCACAGACGGTGAATGTCCGCCTGGCTCAGCCACGACTTTTACATCAGAAACCCACAGACGGTGACTGTTCCTCTGGCTCAACAACGACTATAACACCTGAAACCCACAGACGGTGAATGTCTGGCTGGCTCAGCAACGACTATAACATCTGAAACCCACAGACGGTGAATGTCCGACTGGCTCAGCAACGACTATAACATCAGAAACCCACAGAATGTGAATATACGGCTGGCTCAGCAACGACTATAACATCTGAAACCCACTGACGGTGAATGTCCGGCTGGCTCAGCAACGACTATAACATCTGAAACCCACAGACGGTGAATGTCCGACTGGCTCAGCAACGACTATAACATCAGAAACCCACAGAATGTGAATATACGGCTGGCTCAGCAACGACTATAACATCTGAAACCCACAGACAGTGAATGTCCCGCTGGCTCAGCAACGACTATAACATCTGAAACCCACAGACGGTGAATGACCGACTGGCTCAGCCACGATTATAATATCTGAAACCCACAGACGGTGAATGTCCGGCTGGCTCAGCAACGACTATAACTTCTGAAACGCACAGACGGTGAATGTCCCGCTGGCTCAGCAATGACTATAACATATGAAACCCACAGACTGTCAATGTCCGGCTGGCTCAGCCATTACTATAACATCTGAAACACACAGACGATGAATGACTGACTGGCTCAGCCACGACTATAACATCAGAAACCCACAAATGGTGAATGTCCGTCTGGCTCAGCCACGACGATAACATCTGAAACCCACAGACTGTGAATGTCCCGCTGGCACAGCCACGACTATAACATCAGAAACCCACAGACAGTGAATGTCCCGCTGGCTCAGCCACGACTATAACATCAGAAACCCACAGACGGTGAATGTCCGTCTGGCTCAGCAACGACTATAACATCTGAAACCCACAGAATGTGAATGTCCGGCTGGCTCAGCCATTACTATAACATCTGAAACACACAGACTATGAATGACTGACTGGCTCAGCCACGACTATAACATCAGAAACCCACAAACGGTGAATGTCCGTCTGGCTCATCCACGACAATAACATCTGAAACCCACAGACGGTGAATGTCCGGCTGGCTCAGCCATTACTATAACATCTGAAACACACAGACGATGAATGGCTGACTGGCTCAGTCACGACTATAACATCTGAAACCCACAGACGGTAAATGTCCCGCTGGCTCAGCAACAACTATAACATCTGAAACCCACAGACGGTGAAAGTCCCGCTTGATCAGCCACGACTATAACATCTGAAACCCACAGACGGTGAATGTCCGGCTGGCTCAGCCACGACTATAACATCTGAAACCCACAGACGGTGAATGTCCGGCTGGCTCAGCCACAACTATAACATCTGAAACCCACACATGGTGAAAGTCCAGCTGGCTCAGCAACGACTATAACATCTGAAACCCACAGACGGTGAATGTCCCGCTGGCTCAGCAACAACTATAACATCTGAAACCCACAGACGGTGAAAGTCCCGCTTGCTCAGCCACGACTATAACATCTGAAACCCACAGACGGTGAATGTCCGGCTGGCTCAGCCACGACTATAACATCTAAAACCCACAGACGGTGAATGTCCGGCTGGCTCAGCCACAACTATAACATCTGAAACCCACACATGGTGAAAGTCCAGCTGGCTCAGCAACGACTATAACATCTGAAACCCACAGACGGTGAATATCCCGCTGGCTCAGCAACGACTATAACATCTGAAACCCACAGACGGTGAATGTCCCGCTGGCTCAGCAACGACTATAACATCTGAAACCCACAGACGGTGAAAGTCCCGCTGGCTCAGCCACGACTATAACATCTGAAACCCACAGACGGTGAATGTCCGGCTGGCTCAGCAACGACTATAACATCTGAAACCCACAGACGGTGAATGAACAACTGGCTCAGCCACAACTATAACATCTGAAACCCAAAGACGGTGAATGTACGGCTGGCTCAGCCACAACTATAACATCTGAAACCCACACATGGTGAAAGTCCAGCTGGCTCAGCAACGACTATAACATCTGAAACCCACAGACGGTGAATGTCCCGCTGGCTCAGCAACGACTATAACATCAGAAACCCACAGACGGTGAATGTCCCGCTGGCTCAGCAACGACTATAACATCTGAAACCCACAGACGGTGAATATCCGGCTGTCTCAGCCACGACTATAACATCTGAAACCCAGAGACGGTGAATGTACGGCTGGCTCAGCCACAACTATAACATCTGAAATCCACACATGGTGAAAGTCCAGCTGGCTCAGCAACGACTATAACATCTGAAACCCACAGACGGTGAAAGTCCCGCTGGCTCAGCAACGACTATAACATCAGAAACCCACAGACGGTGAATGTCCCGCTGGCTCAGCAACGACTATAACATCAGGAACCCACAGACGGTGAATGTCCGGCTGGCTCAGCAACGACTATAACATCTGAAACCCACAAACGGTGAATGACCAACTGGCTCAGCCACAACTATAACATCTGAAACCCACAGACGGTGAATGTCCCGCTGGCTCAGCAACGACTATAACATCAGAAACCCACACACGGTGAAAGTCCAGCTGGCTCAGCAACGACTATAACATCTTAACCCCACAGACGGTGAATGTCCGACTGGCACAGCAACGACTATAACATCTGAAACCCACAGACGGTGAATGTCCGGCTGGCTCAGCACCGACTATAACATCTGAAACCCACAGACGGTGAATGTCCGGCTGGCTCAGCCACGACTTTTACATCTGAAACCCACAGACGGTGACTGTTCCTCTGGCTCAACAACGACTATAACACCTGAAACCCACAGACGGTGAATGTCCGGCTGGCTCAGCAACGACTATAACATCTGAAACCCACTGACGGTGAATGTCCGGCTGGCTCAGCAACGACTATAACATCTGAAACCCACAGACGGTGAATGTCCGACTGGCTCAGCAACGACTATAACATCAGAAACCCACAGAATGTGAATATACGGCTGGCTCAGCAACGACTATAACATCTGAAACCCACAGACAGTGAATGTCCCGCTGGCTCAGCAACGACTATAACATCTGAAACCCACAGACGGTGAATGACCGACTGGCTCAGCCACGATTATAAAATCTGAAACCCACTGACGGTGAATGTCCGGCTGGCTCAGCAACGACTATAACATCAGAAACCCACAGAATGTGAATATACGGCTGGCTCAGCAACGACTATAACATCTGAAACCCACAGACAGTGAATGTCCCGCTGGCTCAGCAACGACTATAACTTCTGAAACGCACAGACGGTGAATGTCCCGCTGGCTCAGCAATGACTATAACATATGAAACCCACAGACTGTGAATGTCCGGCTGGCTCAGCCATTACTATAACTTCTGAAACACACAGACGATGAATGACTGACTGGCTCAGTCACGACTATAACATCTGAAACCCACAGACAGTGAATGTCCCGCTGGCTCAGCAACAACTATAACATCTGAAACCCACAGACGGTGAAAGTCCCGCTTGATCAGCCACGACTATAACATCTGAAACCCACAGACGGTGAATGTCCGGCTGGCTCAGCCACGACTATAACATCTGAAACCCACAGACGGTGAATGTCCGGCTGGCTCAGCCACAACTATAACATCTGAAACCCACAGACGGTGAAAGTCCCGCTTGATCAGCCACGACTATAACATCTGAAACCCACAGACGGTGAATGTCCGGCTGGCTCAGCCACGACTATAACATCTGAAACCCACAGACGGTGAATGTCCGGCTGGCTCAGCCACAACTATAACATCTGAAACCCACACATGGTGAAAGTCCAGCTGGCTCAGCAACGACTATAACATCTGAAACCCACAGACGGTGAATGTCCCGCTGGCTCAGCAACGACTATAACATCTGAAACCCACAGACGGTGAATGTCCCGCTGGCTCAGCAACGACTATAACATCTGAAACCCACAGACGGTGAAAGTCCCGCTGGCTCAGCCACGACTATAACATCTGAAACCCACAGACGGTGAATGTCCGGCTGGCTCAGCAACGACTATAACATCTGAAACCCACAGACGGTGAATGAACAACTGGCTCAGCCACAACTATAACATCTGAAACCCAAAGACGGTGAATGTACGGCTGGCTCAGCCACAACTATAACATCTGAAACCCACACATGGTGAAAGTCCAGCTGGCTCAGCAACGACTATAACATCTGAAACCCACAGAAGGTGAATGTCCCGCTGGCTCAGCAACGACTATAACATCAGAAACCCACAGACGGTGAATGTCCCGCTGGCTCAGCAACGACTATAACATCAGAAACCCACAGACGGTGAATGTCCGGCTGGCTCAGCAGCGACTATAACATCTTAACCCCACAGACGGTGAATGTCCGACTGGCACAGCAACGACTATAACATCTGAAACCCACAGACGGTGAATGTCCGGCTGGCTCAGCACCGACTATAACATCTGAAACCCACAGACGGTGAATATCCGGCTGTCTCAGCCACGACTATAACATCTGAAACCCAGAGACGGTAAATATCCGGCTGTCTCAGCCACGACTATAACATCTGAAACCCAGAGACGGTAAATGTCCGGCTGGCTCAGCCACGACTTTTACATCTGAAACCCACAGACGGTGACTGTTCCTCTGGCTCAACAACGAGTATAACACCTGAAACCCACAGACGGTGAATGTCCGGCTGGCTCAGCAACGACTATAACATCTGAAACCCACTGACGGTGAATGTCCGGCTGGCTCAGCAACGACTATAACATCTTAACCCCACAGACGGTGAATGTCCGACTGGCACAGCAACGACTATAACATCTGAAACCCACAGACGGTGAATGTCCGGCTGGCTCAGCACCGACTATAACATCTGAAACCCACAGACGGTGAATGTCCGGCTGGCTCAGCCACGACTTTTACATCTGAAACCCACAGACGGTGACTGTTCCTCTGGCTCAACAACGACTATAACACCTGAAACCCATAGACGGTGAATGTCCGGCTGGCTCAGCAACGACTATAACATCTGAAACCCACTGACGGTGAATGTCCGGCTGGCTCAGCAACGACTATAACATCTGAAACCCACAGACGGTGAATGTCCGACTGGCTCAGCAACGACTATAACATCAGAAACCCACAGAATGTGAATATCCGGCTGGCTCAGCAACGACTATAACATCTGAAACCCACAGACAGTGAATGTCCCGCTGGCTCAGCAACGACTATAACATCTGAAACCCACAGACGGTGAATGACCAACTGGCTCAGCCACGATTATAATATCTGAAACCCACAGACGGTGAATCTCCGGCTGGCTCAGCAACGACTATAACTTCTGAAACGCACAGACGGTGAATGTCCCGCTGGCTCAGCAATGACTATAACATATGAAACCCACAGACTGTGAATGTCCGGCTGGCTCAGCCATTACTATAACATCTGAAACACACAGACGATGAATGACTGACTGGCTCAGCCACGACTATAACATCAGAAACCCACAAATGGTGAATGTCCGTCTGGCTCAGCCACGACGATAACATCTGAAACCCAGAGACGGTAACTGTCCGGCTGGCTCAGCCACGACTTTTACATCTGAAACCCACAGACGGTGACTGTTCCTCTGGCTCAACAACGACTATAACACCTGAAACCCACAGACGGTGAATGTCCGGCTGGCTCAGCAATGACTATAACATCTGAAACCCACTGACGGTGAATGTCCGGCTGGCTCAGCAACGACTATAACATCTTAACCCCACAGACGGTGAATGTCCGACTGGCACAGCAACGACTATAACATCTGAAACCCACAGACGGTGAATGTCCGGCTGGCTCAGCACCGACTATAACATCTGAAACCCACAGACGGTGAATGTCCGGCTGGCTCAGCCACGACTTTTACATCTGAAACCCACAGACGGTGACTGTTCCTCTGGCTCAACAACGACTATAACACCTGAAACCCACAGACGGTGAATGTCCGGCTGGCTCAGCAACGACTATAACATCTGAAACCCACTGACGGTGAATGTCCGGCTGGCTCAGCAACGACTATAACATCTGAAACCCACAGACGGTGAATGTCCGACTGGCTCAGCAACGACTATAACATCAGAAACCCACAGAATGTGAATATCCGGCTGGCTCAGCAACGACTATAACATCTGAAACCCACAGACAGTGAATGTCCCGCTGGCTCAGCAACGACTATAACATCTGAAACCCACAGACGGTGAATGAACGACTGGCTCAGCCACGATTATAATATCTGAAACCCACAGACGGTGAATGTCCGGCTGTCTCAGCAATGACTATAACTTCTGAAACGCACAGACGGTGAATGTCCCGCTGGCTCAGCAATGACTATAACATATGAAACCCACAGACTGTGAATGTCCGGCTGGCTCAGCCATTACTATAAGATCTGAAACACACAGACGATGAATGACTGACTGGCTCAGCCACGACTATAACATCAGAAACCCACAAATGGTGAATGTCCGTCTGGCTCAGCCACGACGATAACATCTGAAACCCACAGACTGTGAATGTCCCGCTGGCTCAGCCACGACTATAACATCAGAAACCCACAGACAGTGAATGTCCCGCTGGCTCAGCCACGACTATAACATCAGAAACCCACAGACGGTGAATGTCCGTCTGGCTCAGCAACGACTATAACATCTGAAACCCACAGAATGTGAATGTCCGGCTGGCTCAGCCATTACTATAACATCTGAAACACACAGACTATGAATGACTGACTGGCTCAGCCACGACTATAACATCAGAAACCCACAAACTGTGAATGTCCGTCTGGCTCATCCACGACAATAACATCTGAAACCCACAGACGGTGAATGTCCGGCTGGCTCAGCCATTACTATAACATCTGAAACACACAGACGATGAATGACTGACTGGCTCAGTCACGACTATAACATCTGAAACCCACAGACGGTGAATGTCCCGCTGGCTCAGCAACAACTATAACATCTGAAACCCACAGACGGTGAAAGTCCCGCTTGCTCAGCCACGACTATAACATCTGAAACCCACAGACGGTGAATGTCCGGCTGGCTCAGCCACGACTATAACATCTGAAACCCACAGACGGTGAATGTCCGGCTGGCTCAGCCACAACTATAACATCTGAAACCCACACATGGTGAAAGTCCAGCTGGCTCAGCAACGACTATAACATCTGAAACCCACAGACGGTGAATGTCCCGCTGGCTCAGCAACAACTATAACATCTGAAACCCACAGACGGTGAAAGTCCCGCTTGCTCAGCCACGACTATAACATCTGAAACCCACAGACGGTGAATGTCCGGCTGGCTCAGCCACGACTATAACATCTGAAACCCACAGACGGTGAATGTCCGGCTGGCTCAGCCACAACTATAACATCTGAAACCCACACATGGTGAAAGTCCAGCTGGCTCAGCAACGACTATAACATCTGAAACCCACAGACGGTGAATGTCCCGCTGGCTCAGCAACGACTATAACATCTGAAACCCACAGACGGTGAAAGTCCCGCTGGCTCAGCCACGACTATAACATCTGAAACCCACAGACGGTGAATGTCCCGCTGGCTCAGCCACGACTATAACATCTGAAACCCACAGACTGTGAATGTCCGGCTGGCTCAGCAACGACTATAACATCTCAAACCCACTGACGGTGAATGTCCCGCTGGCACAGCAACGACTATAACATCTGAAACCCACAGAAGGTGAATGACCGACTGCCTCAGCCACGATTATAATATCTGAAACCCACAGACGGTGAATGTCCGGCTGGCTCAGCAACGACTATAACATCTGAAATGCACAGACGGTGAATGACCCGCTGGCTCAGCAAAGACAATAACATCTGAAACCCACAGACAGTGAATGACCGGCTGGCTCAGCAACGACTATAACATCTGAAACCCACAGACAGTGAATGTCCCGCTGGCTCAGCAACGACTATAACATCTGAAACCCACAGACGGTGTAAGTCCCGCTGGCTCAGCCACGACTATAACATCTGAAACCCACAGACGGTGAATGACCGACTGGCTCAGCCACGACTATAACATCTGAAACCCAAAGACGGTGAATGTACAGCTGTCTCAGCCACAACTTTAACATCTGAAACGCACAGACGGTGAATGACTGACTGGCTCAGCCACGACTATAACATCAGAAACCAACACATGGTGAAAGTCCAGCTGGCTCAGCAACGACTATAACATCTTAACCCCACAGACGGTGAATGTCCGGCTGTCTCGGCCATGACTATAACATCTGAAACCCACAGACGGTGAATGTCCGGCAGGCCCAGCCACGACCATTACATCTGAAACCCACAGACGGTGACAGTTCTGCTGGCTCAGCCACGACTATAACATCTGAAACATACAAACGGTGAATGTCCGGCTGGCTTAGCAATGTCTATAACATCAGAAACCCACAGACTGTGAATATCCGGCTGGCTCAGAATCGACTATAACATCTGAAACCCACAGACGGTGAATGTCCCGCTGGCTCAGCCACGACTATAACATCTGAAAAACACAGACGGTGAATGTACGGATGGCTCAGCCACGACTATAACATCTGAAACCCACAGACGGTGAATGTCCGGCCAGCTCAGCCACGACTATAACATCTGAAACCCACAGACAGTGAATGTCCCGCTGGCTCAGCAACGAGTATAACATCTGAAACCCACAGACGGTGAATGACCGACTGGCTCAGCCACGATTATAATATCTGAAACCCACAGACGGTGAATGACCGGCTGGCTCAGCAACGACTATAACTTCTGAAACGCACAGACGGTGAATGTCCGTCTGGCTCAGCCACGAGTATAACATCTGAAACCCACAGACTGTGAATGTCCGGCTGTCTCAGCCATTACTATAACATCTGAAACACACAGACGATGAATGACTGACTGGCTCAGCCACGACTATAACATCAGAAACCCACAGACGGTGAATGTCCGTCTGGCTCAGCAACGACTATAACATCTGAAACCCGCAGACTGTGAATGTCCGGCTGGCTCAGCCATTACTATAACATCTGAAACACATAGACTATGAATGACTGACTGGCTCAGCCACGACTATAACATCAGAAACCCACAGACGGTGAATGTCCATCTGGCTCAGCCATTACTATAACATCTGAAACACACAGACGATGAATGACTGACTGGCTCAGCCACGACTATAACATCAGAAACCCACAGACGGTGAATGTCCGTCTGGCTCAGACACGACTATAACATCTGAAACCCACAGACGGTGAATGTCCCGCTGGCTCAGCAACGACTATAACATCTGAAACCCACAGACGGTGAATGTCCGGCTTGCTCAGCCACGACTATAACATCTGAAACCCAAAGACGGTGAATGTCCGGCTGGCTCAGCCATTACTATAACATCTGAAACACACAGACGATGAATGACTGACTGGCTCAGCCACGACTATAACATCAGAAACCCACAGACGGTCAATTTCCGTCTGGCTCAGCCACGACTATAACATCTGAAACCGACAGACGGTGAATGTCAGGCTGGCTCATCAACGACTATAACATCTGAAACCCACAGACAGTGAATGTCCCGCTGGCTCAGCAACGACTATAACATCAGAAACCCACAGACGGTGAATGTCCCGCTTGCTCAGCCACGACTATAACATCTGAAACCCACAGACGGTGAATGTCCGGCTGGCTCAGCAACGACTGTAACATCTGAAACCCACAGACGGTGAATGACCAACTGGCTCAGCCACACCTATAACATCTGAAATCCACAGACGGTGAATGTCCCGCTGGCTCAGCAAAGACTAAAACATCTGAAACCCACAGACGGTGAATGACCGACTGCCTCAGACATGACGATAACATTTGAAACACACATACGATGAATGACGGACTGGCTCAGCCACGACTATAACATCTGAAACCCACAGACGGTTAATGTCCCGCTGGCTAAGCAACGACTATAACATCTGAAACCCACAGACGGTGAATGTCCCGCTGGCTCAGCCACGACTATAACATCTGAAACCCACAGACAGTGAATGACAGGCTGGATCAGCACCAACTATAACATCTTAACCCCGCAGACGGTGAATGACCGACTGGCTCAGCCACGACTATAACATCTGAAACCCAAAGACGGTGAATGTACAGCTGGCTCAGCCACAACTTTAACATCTGAAACGCACAGACGGTGAATGACTGACTGGCTCAGCCACGACTATAACATCAGAAACCAACACATGGTGAAAGTCCAGCTGGCTCAGCAACGACTATAACATCTTAACCCCACAGACGGTGAATGTCCGGCTGTCTCAGCCACGACTATAACATCTGAAACCCACAGACGGTGAATGTCCGGCTGGCCCAGCCACGACCATTACATCTGAAACCCACAGACGGTGAATGTCCGGCTGGCTCAGCATCGACTATAACATCTGAAACACACAGACGGTGAATGTCCCGCTGGCTCAGCCACGACTATAACATCTGAAAAACACAGACGGTGAATGTACGGATGGCTCAGCCACGACTATAACATCTGAAACCCACAGATGGTGAATGTCCGGCCAGCTCAGCCATGACTATAACATCTGAAACCCACAGACAGTGAATGTCCCGCTGGCTCAGCAACGACTATAACCTCTGAAACCCACAGACGGTGAATGACCGACTGGCTCAGCAATGACTATAACATCTGAAACCCACAGACGGTGAATGTCCGGCCAGCTCAGCCATGACTATAACATCTGAAACCCACAGACTGTGAATGTCCCGCTGGCTCAGCAACGACTATAACCTCTGAAACCCACAGACGGTGAATGACCGACTGGCTCAGCCACGATTATAATATCTGAAACCTACAGACGGTGAATGTCCGGCAGGCTCAGCAACGACTATAACTTCTGAAACGCACAGACGGTGAATGTCCCGCTGGCTCAGCAATGACTATAACATATGAAACCCACAGACTGTGAATGTCCGGTTGGCTCAACCATTACTATAACATCTGAAACACACAGACGATGAATGACTGACTGGCTCAGCCATGACTATAACTTCAGAAACCCACAAAAGGTGAATGTCCGTCTGGCTCAGCCACGAGTATAACATCTGAAACCCACAGACTGTGAATCTCCGGCAGTCTCAGCCATTACTATAACATCTGAAACACACAGACAATGAATGACTGACTGGCTCAGCCACGACTATAACATCAGAAACCCACAGACGGTGAATGTCCGTCTGGCTCAGCAACGACTATAACATCTGAAACCCGCAGACTGTGAATGTCCGGCTGGCTCAGCCATTACTATAACATCTGAAACACATAGACTATGAATGACTGACTGGCTCAGCCACGACTATAACATCAGAAACCCACAGACAGTGAATGTCCATCTTGCTCAGCCATTACTATAACATCTGAAACACACAGACGATGAATGACTGACTGTCTCAGCCACGACTATAACATCAGAAACCCACAGACGGTGAATGTCCGTCTGGCTCAGACACGACTATAACATCTGAAACCCACAGACGGTGAATGTCCCGCTGGCTCAGCAACGACTATAACATCTGAAACCCACAGACGGTGAAAGTCCCGCTGGCTCAGCCACGACTAAAACATCTGAAACCCACAGACGGTGAATGTCCGGCTGGCTCAGCCACAACTATAACATCTGAAACCCAAAGACGGTGAATGTCCGGCTGGCTCAGCCATTACTATAACATCTGAAACACACAGACGATCAATGACTGACTGGCTCAGCCACGACTATAACATCAGAAACCCACAGATGGTGAATGTCCGTCTGGCTCAACCACGACTATAACATCTGAAACCCACAGACGGTGAATGTCCCGCTGGCTCAGCAACGACTATAACATCTGAAACCCACAGACGGTGAAAGTCCCGCTGGCTCAGCCACGAATATAACATCTGAAACCCACAGACGGTGAATCCGGCTGGCTCAGCAACGACTATAACATCTGAAACCCACAGACGGTGAATGTCCCGCTGGCTCAGCAACGACTATAACATCAGAAACCCACAGATGGTGAAAGTCCCGCTGGCTCAGCCACAACTATAACATCTGAAACCCACAGACGGTGAATGTCCGGCTGGCTCAGCAACGACTATAACATCTGAAACCCACAGACGGTGAATGAACAACTGGCTCAGCCACAACTATAACATCTGAAACCCAAAGACGGTGAATGTACGGCTGGCTCAGCCACAACTATAACATCTGAAACCCACACACACATGGTGAAAGTCCAGCTGGCTCAGCAACGACTATAACATCTGAAACCAACAGACGGTGAATGTCCCGCTGGCTCAGCAACGACTATAACATCTGAAACCCACAGACGGTGAATGTCCCGCTGGCTCAGCAACGACTATAACATCTGAAACCCACAGACGGTGAAAGTCCCGCTGGCTCAGCCACGACTATAACATCTGAAACCCACAGACGGTGAATGTCCGGCTGGCTCAGCAACGACTATAACATCTGAAACCCACAGACGGTGAATGTCCGGCTGGCTCAGCAACGACTATAACATCTGAAACCCACAGACGGTGAATGAACAACTGGCTCAGCCACAACTATAACATCTGAAACCCAAAGACGGTGAATGTACGGCTGGCTCAGCCACAACTATAACATCTGAAACCCACACATGGTGAAAGTCCAGCTGGCTCAGCAACGACTATAACATCTGAAACCCACAGACGGTGAATGTCCCGCTGGCTCAGCAACGACTATAACATCAGAAAACCACAGACGGTGAATGTCCCGCTGGCTCAGCAACGACTATAACATCAGAAACCCACAGACGGTGAATGTCCGGCTGGCTCAGCAACGACTATAACATCTGAAACCCACAAACGGTGAATGACCAACTGGCTCAGCCACAACTATAACATCTGATACCCACAGCCGGTGAATGTCCCGCTGGCTCAGCAACGACTATAACATCAGAAACCCACACACGGTGAAAGTCCAGCTGGCTCAGCAACGACTATAACATCTTAACCCCACAGACGGTGAATGTCCGACTGGCACAGCAACGACTATAACATCTGAAACCCACAGACGGTGAATGTCCGGCTGGCTCAGCACCGACTATAACATCTGAAACCCACAGACGGTGAATGTCCGGCTGGCTCAGCCACGACTTTTACATCTGAAACCCACAGACGGTGACTGTTCCTCTGGCTCAACAACGACTATAACACCTGAAACCCACAGACGGTGAATGTCCGGCTGGCTCAGCAACGACTATAACATCTGAAACCCACAGACGGTGAATGTCCGACTGGCTCAGCAACGACTATAACATCAGAAACCCAAAGAATGTGAATATACGGCTGGCTCAGCAACGACTATAACATCTGAAACCCACAGACAGTGAATGTCCGGCTGGCTCAGCAACGACTATAACATCAGAAACCCACACACGGTGAAAGTCCAGCTGGCTCAGCAACGACTATAACATCTTAACCCCACAGACGGTGAATGTCCGACTGGCACAGCAACGACTATAACATCTGAAACCCACAGACGGTGAATGTCCGGCTGGCTCAGCACCGACTATAACATCTGAAACCCACAGACGGTGAATGTCCGCCTGGCTCAGCCACGACTTTTACATCAGAAACCCACAGACGGTGACTGTTCCTCTGGCTCAACAACGACTATAACACCTGAAACCCACAGACGGTGAATGTCTGGCTGGCTCAGCAACGACTATAACATCTGAAACCCACAGACGGTGAATGTCCGACTGGCTCAGCAACGACTATAACATCAGAAACCCACAGAATGTGAATATACGGCTGGCTCAGCAACGACTATAACATCTGAAACCCACTGACGGTGAATGTCCGGCTGGCTCAGCAACGACTATAACATCTGAAACCCACAGACGGTGAATGTCCGACTGGCTCAGCAACGACTATAACATCAGAAACCCACAGAATGTGAATATACGGCTGGCTCAGCAACGACTATAACATCTGAAACCCACAGACAGTGAATGTCCCGCTGGCTCAGCAACGACTATAACATCTGAAACCCACAGACGGTGAATGACCGACTGGCTCAGCCACGATTATAATATCTGAAACCCACAGACGGTGAATGTCCGGCTGGCTCAGCAACGACTATAACTTCTGAAACGCACAGACGGTGAATGTCCCGCTGGCTCAGCAATGACTATAACATATGAAACCCACAGACTGTGAATGTCCGGCTGGCTCAGCCATTACTATAACATCTGAAACACACAGACGATGAATGACTGACTGGCTCAGCCACGACTATAACATCAGAAACCCACAAATGGTGAATGTCCGTCTGGCTCAGCCACGACGATAACATCTGAAACCCACAGACTGTGAATGTCCCGCTGGCTCAGCCACGACTATAACATCAGAAACCCACAGACAGTGAATGTCCCGCTGGCTCAGCCACGACTATAACATCAGAAACCCACAGACGGTGAATGTCCGTCTGGCTCAGCAACGACTATAACATCTGAAACCCACAGAATGTGAATGTCCGGCTGGCTCAGCCATTACTATAACATCTGAAACACACAGACTATGAATGACTGACTGGCTCAGCCACGACTATAACATCAGAAACCCACAAACGGTGAATGTCCGTCTGGCTCATCCACGACAATAACATCTGAAACCCACAGACGGTGAATGTCCGGCTGGCTCAGCCATTACTATAACATCTGAAACACACAGACGATGAATGGCTGACTGGCTCAGTCACGACTATAACATCTGAAACCCACAGACGGTAAATGTCCCGCTGGCTCAGCAACAACTATAACATCTGAAACCCACAGACGGTGAAAGTCCCGCTTGATCAGCCACGACTATAACATCTGAAACCCACAGACGGTGAATGTCCGGCTGGCTCAGCCACGACTATAACATCTGAAACCCACAGACGGTGAATGTCCGGCTGGCTCAGCCACAACTATAACATCTGAAACCCACACATGGTGAAAGTCCAGCTGGCTCAGCAACGACTATAACATCTGAAACCCACAGACGGTGAATGTCCCGCTGGCTCAGCAACAACTATAACATCTGAAACCCACAGACGGTGAAAGTCCCGCTTGCTCAGCCACGACTATAACATCTGAAACCCACAGACGGTGAATGTCCGGCTGGCTCAGCCACGACTATAACATCTAAAACCCACAGACGGTGAATGTCCGGCTGGCTCAGCCACAACTATAACATCTGAAACCCACACATGGTGAAAGTCCAGCTGGCTCAGCAACGACTATAACATCTGAAACCCACAGACGGTGAATGTCCCGCTGGCTCAGCAACGACTATAACATCTGAAACCCACAGACGGTGAATGTCCCGCTGGCTCAGCAACGACTATAACATCTGAAACCCACAGACGGTGAAAGTCCCGCTGGCTCAGCCACGACTATAACATCTGAAACCCACAGACGGTGAATGTCCGGCTGGCTCAGCAACGACTATAACATCTGAAACCCACAGACGGTGAATGAACAACTGGCTCAGCCACAACTATAACATCTGAAACCCAAAGACGGTGAATGTACGGCTGGCTCAGCCACAACTATAACATCTGAAACCCACACATGGTGAAAGTCCAGCTGGCTCAGCAACGACTATGACATCTGAAACCCACAGACGGTGAATGTCCCGCTGGCTCAGCAACGACTATAACATCAGAAACCCACAGACGGTGAATGTCCCGCTGGCTCAGCAACGACTATAACATCTGAAACCCACAGACGGTGAATATCCGGCTGTCTCAGCCACGACTATAACATCTGAAACCCAGAGACGGTGAATGTACGGCTGGCTCAGCCACAACTATAACATCTGAAACCCACACATGGTGAAAGTCCAGCTGGCTCAGCAACGACTATAACATCTGAAACCCACAGACGGTGAAAGTCCCGCTGGCTCAGCAACGACTATAACATCAGAAACCCACAGACGGTGAATGTCCCGCTGGCTCAGCAACGACTATAACATCAGGAACCCACAGACGGTGAATGTCCGGCTGGCTCAGCAACGACTATAACATCTGAAACCCACAAACGGTGAATGACCAACTGGCTCAGCCACAACTATAACATCTGAAACCCACAGACGGTGAATGTCCCGCTGGCTCAGCAACGACTATAACATCAGAAACCCACACACGGTGAAAGTCCAGCTGGCTCAGCAACGACTATAACATCTTAACCCCACAGACGGTGAATGTCCGACTGGCACAGCAACGACTATAACATCTGAAACCCACAGACGGTGAATGTCCGGCTGGCTCAGCACCGACTATAACATCTGAAACCCACAGACGGTGAATGTCCGGCTGGCTCAGCCACGACTTTTACATCTGAAACCCACAGACGGTGACTGTTCCTCTGGCTCAACAACGACTATAACACCTGAAACCCACAGACGGTGAATGTCCGGCTGGCTCAGCAACGACTATAACATCTGAAACCCACTGACGGTGAATGTCCGGCTGGCTCAGCAACGACTATAACATCTGAAACCCACAGACGGTGAATGTCCGACTGGCTCAGCAACGACTATAACATCAGAAACCCACAGAATGTGAATATACGGCTGGCTCAGCAACGACTATAACATCTGAAACCCACAGACAGTGAATGTCCCGCTGGCTCAGCAACGACTATAACATCTGAAACCCACAGACGGTGAATGACCGACTGGCTCAGCCACGATTATAAAATCTGAAACCCACTGACGGTGAATGTCCGGCTGGCTCAGCAACGACTATAACTTCTGAAACGCACAGACGGTGAATGTCCCGCTGGCTCAGCAATGACTATAACATATGAAACCCACAGACTGTGAATGTCCGGCTGGCTCAGCCATTACTATAACATCTGAAACACACAGACGATGAATGACTGACTGGCTCAGTCACGACTATAACATCTGAAACCCACAGACAGTGAATGTCCCGCTGGCTCAGCAACAACTATAACATCTGAAACCCACAGACGGTGAAAGTCCCGCTTGATCAGCCACGACTATAACATCTGAAACCCACAGACGGTGAATGTCCGGCTGGCTCAGCCACGACTATAACATCTGAAACCCACAGACGGTGAATGTCCGGCTGGCTCAGCCACAACTATAACATCTGAAACCCACAGACGGTGAAAGTCCCGCTTGATCAGCCACGACTATAACATCTGAAACCCACAGACGGTGAATGTCCGGCTGGCTCAGCCACGACTATAACATCTGAAACCCACAGACGGTGAATGTCCGGCTGGCTCAGCCACAACTATAACATCTGAAACCCACACATGGTGAAAGTCCAGCTGGCTCAGCAACGACTATAACATCTGAAACCCACAGACGGTGAATGTCCCGCTGGCTCAGCAACGACTATAACATCTGAAACCCACAGACGGTGAATGTCCCGCTGGCTCAGCAACGACTATAACATCTGAAACCCACAGACGGTGAAAGTCCCGCTGGCTCAGCCACGACTATAACATCTGAAACCCACAGACGGTGAATGTCCGGCTGGCTCAGCAACGACTATAACATCTGAAACCCACAGACGGTGAATGAACAACTGGCTCAGCCACAACTATAACATCTGAAACCCAAAGACGGTGAATGTACGGCTGGCTCAGCCACAACTATAACATCTGAAACCCACACATGGTGAAAGTCCAGCTGGCTCAGCAACGACTATAACATCTGAAACCCACAGAAGGTGAATGTCCCGCTGGCTCAGCAACGACTATAACATCAGAAACCCACAGACGGTGAATGTCCCGCTGGCTCAGCAACGACTATAACATCAGAAACCCACAGACGGTGAATGTCCGGCTGGCTCAGCAGCGACTATAACATCTTAACCCCACAGACGGTGAATGTCCGACTGGCACAGCAACGACTATAACATCTGAAACCCACAGACGGTGAATGTCCGGCTGGCTCAGCACCGACTATAACATCTGAAACCCACAGACGGTGAATATCCGGCTGTCTCAGCCACGACTATAACATCTGAAACCCAGAGACGGTAAATATCCGGCTGTCTCAGCCACGACTATAACATCTGAAACACAGAGACGGTAAATGTCCGGCTGGCTCAGCCACGACTTTTACATCTGAAACCCACAGACGGTGACTGTTCCTCTGGCTCAACAACGAGTATAACACCTGAAACCCACAGACGGTGAATGTCCGGCTGGCTCAGCAACGACTATAACATCTGAAACCCACTGACGGTGAATGTCCGGCTGGCTCAGCAACGACTATAACATCTTAACCCCACAGACGGTGAATGTCCGACTGGCACAGCAACGACTATAACATCTGAAACCCACAGACGGTGAATGTCCGGCTGGCTCAGCACCGACTATAACATCTGAAACCCACAGACGGTGAATGTCCGGCTGGCTCAGCCACGACTTTTACATCTGAAACCCACAGACGGTGACTGTTCCTCTGGCTCAACAACGACTATAACACCTGAAACCCATAGACGGTGAATGTCCGGCTGGCTCAGCAACGACTATAACATCTGAAACCCACTGACGGTGAATGTCCGGCTGGCTCAGCAACGACTATAACATCTGAAACCCACAGACGGTGAATGTCCGACTGGCTCAGCAACGACTATAACATCAGAAACCCACAGAATGTGAATATCCGGCTGGCTCAGCAACGACTATAACATCTGAAACCCACAGACAGTGAATGTCCCGCTGGCTCAGCAACGACTATAACATCTGAAACCCACAGACGGTGAATGACCAACTGGCTCAGCCACGATTATAATATCTGAAACCCACAGACGGTGAATGTCCGGCTGGCTCAGCAACGACTATAACTTCTGAAACGCACAGACGGTGAATGTCCCGCTGGCTCAGCAATGACTATAACATATGAAACCCACAGACTGTGAATGTCCGGCTGGCTCAGCCATTACTATAACATCTGAAACACACAGACGATGAATGACTGACTGGCTCAGCCACGACTATAACATCAGAAACCCACAAATGGTGAATGTCCGTCTGGCTCAGCCACGACGATAACATCTGAAACCCAGAGACGGTAACTGTCCGGCTGGCTCAGCCACGACTTTTACATCTGAAACCCACAGACGGTGACTGTTCCTCTGGCTCAACAACGACTATAACACCTGAAACCCACAGACGGTGAATGTCCGGCTGGCTCAGCAATGACTATAACATCTGAAACCCACTGACGGTGAATGTCCGGCTGGCTCAGCAACGACTATAACATCTTAACCCCACAGACGGTGAATGTCCGACTGGCACAGCAACGACTATAACATCTGAAACCCACAGACGGTGAATGTCCGGCTGGCTCAGCACCGACTATAACATCTGAAACCCACAGACGGTGAATGTCCGGCTGGCTCAGCCACGACTTTTACATCTGAAACCCACAGACGGTGACTGTTCCTCTGGCTCAACAACGACTATAACACCTGAAACCCACAGACGGTGAATGTCCGGCTGGCTCAGCAACGACTATAACATCTGAAACCCACTGACGGTGAATGTCCGGCTGGCTCAGCAACGACTATAACATCTGAAACCCACAGACGGTGAATGTCCGACTGGCTCAGCAACGACTATAACATCAGAAACCCACAGAATGTGAATATCCGGCTGGCTCAGCAACGACTATAACATCTGAAACCCACAGACAGTGAATGTCCCGCTGGCTCAGCAACGACTATAACATCTGAAACCCACAGACGGTGAATGAACGACTGGCTCAGCCACGATTATAATATCTGAAACCCACAGACGGTGAATGTCCGGCTGTCTCAGCAATGACTATAACTTCTGAAACGCACAGACGGTGAATGTCCCGCTGGCTCAGCAATGACTATAACATATGAAACCCACAGACTGTGAATGTCCGGCTGGCTCAGCCATTACTATAACATCTGAAACACACAGACGATGAATGACTGACTGGCTCAGCCACGACTATAACATCAGAAACCCACAAATGGTGAATGTCCGTCTGGCTCAGCCACGACGATAACATCTGAAACCCACAGACTGTGAATGTCCCGCTGGCTCAGCCACGACTATAACATCAGAAACCCACAGACAGTGAATGTCCCGCTGGCTCAGCCACGACTATAACATCAGAAACCCACAGACGGTGAATGTCCGTCTGGCTCAGCAACGACTATAACATCTGAAACCCACAGAATGTGAATGTCCGGCTGGCTCAGCCATTACTATAACATCTGAAACACACAGACTATGAATGACTGACTGGCTCAGCCACGACTATAACATCAGAAACCCACAAACTGTGAATGTCCGTCTGGCTCATCCACGACAATAACATCTGAAACCCACAGACGGTGAATGTCCGGCTGGCTCAGCCATTACTATAACATCTGAAACACACAGACGATGAATGACTGACTGGCTCAGTCACGACTATAACATCTGAAACCCACAGACGGTGAAAGTCCAGCTGGCTCAGCAACGACTATAACATCTGAAACCCACAGACGGTGAATGTCCCGCTGGCTCAGCAACAACTATAACATCTGAAACCCACAGACGGTGAAAGTCCCGCTTGCTCAGCCACGACTATAACATCTGAAACCCACAGACGGTGAATGTCCGGCTGGCTCAGCCACAACTATAACATCTGAAACCCACACATGGTGAAAGTCCAGCTGGCTCAGCAACGACTATAACATCTGAAACCCACACATGGTGAAAGTCCAGCTGGCTCAGCAACGACTATAACATCTGAAACCCACAGACGGTGAATGTCCCGCTGGCTCAGCAACAACTATAACATCTGAAACCCACAGACGGTGAAAGTCCCGCTTGCTCAGCCACGACTATAACATCTGAAACCCACAGACGGTGAATGTCCGGCTGGCTCAGCCACAACTATAACATCTGAAACCCACACATGGTGAAAGTCCAGCTGGCTCAGCAACGACTATAACATCTGAAACCCACACATGGTGAAAGTCCAGCTGGCTCAGCAACGACTATAACATCTGAAACCCACAGACGGTGAATGTCCCGCTGGCTCAGCAACAACTATAACATCTGAAACCCACAGACGGTGAATGTCCGGCTGGCTCAGCCACGACTATAACATCTGAAACCCACAGACGGTGAATGTCCGGCTGGCTCAGCCACAACTATAACATCTGAAACCCACACATGGTGAAAGTCCAGCTGGCTCAGCAACGACTATAACATCTGAAACCCACAGACGGTGAATGTCCCGCTGGCTCAGCAACGACTATAACATCTGAAACCCACAGACGGTGAAAGTCCCGCTGGCTCAGCCACGACTATAACATCTGAAACCCACAGACGGTGAATTTCCGGCTGGCTCAGCAACGACTATAACATCTGAAACCCACAGAATGTGAATGTCCGGCTGGCTCAGCCATTACTATAACATCTGAAACACACAGACTATGAATGACTGACTGGCTCAGCCACGACTATAACATCAGAAACCCACAAACTGTGAATGTCCGTCTGGCTCATCCACGACAATAACATCTGAAACCCACAGACGGTGAATGTCCGGCTGGCTCAGCCATTACTATAACATCTGAAACACACAGACGATGAATGACTGACTGGCTCAGTCACGACTATAACATCTGAAACCCACAGACGGTGAATGTCCCGCTGGCTCAGCAACAACTATAACATCTGAAACCCACAGACGGTGAAAGTCCCGCTTGCTCAGCCACGACTATAACATCTGAAACCCACAGACGGTGAATGTCCGGCTGGCTCAGCCACGACTATAACATCTGAAACCCACAGACGGTGAATGTCCGGCTGGCTCAGCCACAACTATAACATCTGAAACCCACACATGGTGAAAGTCCAGCTGGCTCAGCAACGACTATAACATCTGAAACCCACAGACGGTGAATGTCCCGCTGGCTCAGCAACAACTATAACATCTGAAACCCACAGACGGTGAAAGTCCCGCTTGCTCAGCCACGACTATAACATCTGAAACCCACAGACGGTGAATGTCCGGCTGGCTCAGCCACGACTATAACATCTGAAACCCACAGACGGTGAATGTCCGGCTGGCTCAGCCACAACTATAACATCTGAAACCCACACATGGTGAAAGTCCAGCTGGCTCAGCAACGACTATAACATCTGAAACCCACAGACGGTGAATGTCCCGCTGGCTCAGCAACGACTATAACATCTGAAACCCACAGACGGTGAAAGTCCCGCTGGCTCAGCCACGACTATAACATCTGAAACCCACAGACGGTGAATTTCCGGCTGGCTCAGCAACGACTATAACATCTGAAACCCACAGACGATGAATGTTCGGCTGGCTCAGCAACGACTATAACATCTGAAACCCACAGAAGGTGAATGAACAACTGGCTCATCCACAACTATAACATCTGAAACCCAAAGACGGTGAATGTCCCGCTGGCTCAGCAACAACTATAACATCTGAAACCCACAGACGGTGAATGTCCGGCTGGCTCAGCCACGACTATAACATCTGAAACCCACAGACGGTGAATGTCCGGCTGGCTCAGCCACAACTATAACATCTGAAACCCACACATGGTGAAAGTCCAGCTGGCTCAGCAACGACTATAACATCTGAAACCCACAGACGGTGAATGTCCCGCTGGCTCAGCAACGACTATAACATCAGAAACCCACAGACAGTGAATGTCCCGCTGGCTCAGCCACGACTATAACATCTGAAACCCACAGACGGTGAATGTCCGTCTGGCTCAGCAACGACTATAACATCTGAAACCCACAGAATGTGAATGTCCGGCTGGCTCAGCCATTACTATAACATCTGAAACACACAGACTATGAATGACTGACTGGCTCAGCCACGACTATAACATCAGAAACCCACAAACTGTGAATGTCCGTCTGGCTCATCCACGACAATAACATCTGAAACCCACAGACGGTGAATGTCCGGCTGGCTCAGCCATTACTATAACATCTGAAACACACAGACGATGAATGACTGACTGGCTCAGTCACGACTATAACATCTGAAACCCACAGACGGTGAATGTCCCGCTGGCTCAGCAACAACTATAACATCTGAAACCCACAGACGGTGAAAGTCCCGCTTGCTCAGCCACGACTATAACATCTGAAACCCACAGACGGTGAATGTCCGGCTGGCTCAGCCACGACTATAACATCTGAAACCCACAGACGGTGAATGTCCGGCTGGCTCAGCCACAACTATAACATCTGAAACCCACACATGGTGAAAGTCCAGCTGGCTCAGCAACGACTATAACATCTGAAACCCACAGACGGTGAATGTCCCGCTGGCTCAGCAACAACTATAACATCTGAAACCCACAGACGGTGAAAGTCCCGCTTGCTCAGCCACGACTATAACATCTGAAACCCACAGACGGTGAATGTCCGGCTGGCTCAGCCACAACTATAACATCTGAAACCCACACATGGTGAAAGTCCAGCTGGCTCAGCAACGACTATAACATCTGAAACCCACACATGGTGAAAGTCCAGCTGGCTCAGCAACGACTATAACATCTGAAACCCACAGACGGTGAATGTCCCGCTGGCTCAGCAACAACTATAACATCTGAAACCCACAGACGGTGAATGTCCGGCTGGCTCAGCCACGACTATAACATCTGAAACCCACAGACGGTGAATGTCCGGCTGGCTCAGCCACAACTATAACATCTGAAACCCACACATGGTGAAAGTCCAGCTGGCTCAGCAACGACTATAACATCTGAAACCCACAGACGGTGAATGTCCCGCTGGCTCAGCAACGACTATAACATCTGAAACCCACAGACGGTGAAAGTCCCGCTGGCTCAGCCACGACTATAACATCTGAAACCCACAGACGGTGAATTTCCGGCTGGCTCAGCAACGACTATAACATCTGAAACCCACAGACGGTGAATGTTCGGCTGGCTCAGCAACGACTATAACATCTGAAACCCACAGAAGGTGAATGAACAACTGGCTCATCCACAACTATAACATCTGAAACCCAAAGACGGTGAATGTACGGCTGGCTCAGCCACAACTATAACATCTGAAACCCACACATGGTGAAAGTCCAGCTGGCTCAGCAACGACTATAACATCTGAAACCCACAGACGGTGAATGTCCCGCTGGCTCAGCAACGACTATAACATCAGAAACCCACAGACGGTGAATGTCCCGCTGGCTCAGCAACGACTTTTACATCTGAAACACACAGACGGTGAATGTCCGGCTGGCTCAGCCACGACTTTTACATCTGAAACCCACAGACGGTGACTGTTCCTCTGGCTCAACAACGACTATAACACCTTAAACCCACAGACGGTGAATGTCCGGCTGGCTCAGCAACGACTATAACATCTGAAACCCACAGACGGTGAAAGTCCCGCTGGCTCAGCCACGACTATAACATCTGAAACCCACAGACGGTGAATTTCCGGCTGGCTCAGCAACGACTATAACATCTGAAACCCACAGACGGTGAATGTTCGGCTGGCTCAGCAACGACTATAACATCTGAAACCCACAGAAGGTGAATGAACAACTGGCTCATCCACAACTATAACATCTGAAACCCAAAGACGGTGAATGTACGGCTGGCTCAGCCACAACTATAACATCTGAAACCCACACATGGTGAAAGTCCAGCTGGCTCAGCAACGACTATAACATCTGAAACCCACAGACGGTGAATGTCCCGCTGGCTCAGCAACGACTATAACATCAGAAACCCACAGACGGTGAATGTCCCGCTGGCTCAGCAACGACTTTTACATCTGAAACACACAGACGGTGAATGTCCGGCTGGCTCAGCCACGACTTTTACATCTGAAACCCACAGACGGTGACTGTTCCTCTGGCTCAACAACGACTATAACACCTTAAACCCACAGACGGTGAATGTCCCGCTGGCTCAGCAACAACTATAACATCTGAAACCCACAGACGGTGAAAGTCCCGCTTGCTCAGCCACGACTATAACATCTGAAACCCACAGACGGTGAATGTCCGGCTGGCTCAGCCACGACTATAACATCTGAAACCCACAGACGGTGAATGTCCGGCTGGCTCAGCCACAACTATAACATCTGAAACCCACACATGGTGAAAGTCCAGCTGGCTCAGCAACGACTATAACATCTGAAACCCACAGACGGTGAATGTCCCGCTGGCTCAGCAACAACTATAACATCTGAAACCCACAGACGGTGAAAGTCCCGCTTGCTCAGCCACGACTATAACATCTGAAACCCACAGACGGTGAATGTCCGGCTGGCTCAGCCACAACTATAACATCTGAAACCCACACATGGTGAAAGTCCAGCTGGCTCAGCAACGACTATAACATCTGAAACCCACACATGGTGAAAGTCCAGCTGGCTCAGCAACGACTATAACATCTGAAACCCACAGACGGTGAATGTCCCGCTGGCTCAGCAACAACTATAACATCTGAAACCCACAGACGGTGAATGTCCGGCTGGCTCAGCCACGACTATAACATCTGAAACCCACAGACGGTGAATGTCCGGCTGGCTCAGCCACAACTATAACATCTGAAACCCACACATGGTGAAAGTCCAGCTGGCTCAGCAACGACTATAACATCTGAAACCCACAGACGGTGAATGTCCCGCTGGCTCAGCAACAACTATAACATCTGAAACCCACAGACGGTGAATGTCCGGCTGGCTCAGCCACGACTATAACATCTGAAACCCACAGACGGTGAATGTCCGGCTGGCTCAGCCACAACTATAACATCTGAAACCCACACATGGTGAAAGTCCAGCTGGCTCAGCAACGACTATAACATCTGAAACCCACAGACGGTGAATGTCCCGCTGGCTCAGCAACGACTATAACATCTGAAACCCACAGACGGTGAAAGTCCCGCTGGCTCAGCCACGACTATAACATCTGAAACCCACAGACGGTGAATTTCCGGCTGGCTCAGCAACGACTATAACATCTGAAACCCACAGAATGTGAATGTCCGGCTGGCTCAGCCATTACTATAACATCTGAAACACACAGACTATGAATGACTGACTGGCTCAGCCACGACTATAACATCAGAAACCCACAAACTGTGAATGTCCGTCTGGCTCATCCACGACAATAACATCTGAAACCCACAGACGGTGAATGTCCGGCTGGCTCAGCCATTACTATAACATCTGAAACACACAGACGATGAATGACTGACTGGCTCAGTCACGACTATAACATCTGAAACCCACAGACGGTGAATGTCCCGCTGGCTCAGCAACAACTATAACATCTGAAACCCACAGACGGTGAAAGTCCCGCTTGCTCAGCCACGACTATAACATCTGAAACCCACAGACGGTGAATGTCCGGCTGGCTCAGCCACGACTATAACATCTGAAACCCACAGACGGTGAATGTCCGGCTGGCTCAGCCACAACTATAACATCTGAAACCCACACATGGTGAAAGTCCAGCTGGCTCAGCAACGACTATAACATCTGAAACCCACAGACGGTGAATGTCCCGCTGGCTCAGCAACAACTATAACATCTGAAACCCACAGACGGTGAAAGTCCCGCTTGCTCAGCCACGACTATAACATCTGAAACCCACAGACGGTGAATGTCCGGCTGGCTCAGCCACGACTATAACATCTGAAACCCACAGACGGTGAATGTCCGGCTGGCTCAGCCACAACTATAACATCTGAAACCCACACATGGTGAAAGTCCAGCTGGCTCAGCAACGACTATAACATCTGAAACCCACAGACGGTGAATGTCCCGCTGGCTCAGCAACGACTATAACATCTGAAACCCACAGACGGTGAAAGTCCCGCTGGCTCAGCCACGACTATAACATCTGAAACCCACAGACGGTGAATTTCCGGCTGGCTCAGCAACGACTATAACATCTGAAACCCACAGAAGGTGAATGAACAACTGGCTCATCCACAACTATAACATCTGAAACCCAAAGACGGTGAATGTCCCGCTGGCTCAGCAACAACTATAACATCTGAAACCCACAGACGGTGAATGTCCGGCTGGCTCAGCCACGACTATAACATCTGAAACCCACAGACGGTGAATGTCCGGCTGGCTCAGCCACAACTATAACATCTGAAACCCACACATGGTGAAAGTCCAGCTGGCTCAGCAACGACTATAACATCTGAAACCCACAGACGGTGAATGTCCCGCTGGCTCAGCAACGACTATAACATCAGAAACCCACAGACAGTGAATGTCCCGCTGGCTCAGCCACGACTATAACATCTGAAACCCACAGACGGTGAATGTCCGTCTGGCTCAGCAACGACTATAACATCTGAAACCCACAGAATGTGAATGTCCGGCTGGCTCAGCCATTACTATAACATCTGAAACACACAGACTATGAATGACTGACTGGCTCAGCCACGACTATAACATCAGAAACCCACAAACTGTGAATGTCCGTCTGGCTCATCCACGACAATAACATCTGAAACCCACAGACGGTGAATGTCCGGCTGGCTCAGCCATTACTATAACATCTGAAACACACAGACGATGAATGACTGACTGGCTCAGTCACGACTATAACATCTGAAACCCACAGACGGTGAATGTCCCGCTGGCTCAGCAACAACTATAACATCTGAAACCCACAGACGGTGAAAGTCCCGCTTGCTCAGCCACGACTATAACATCTGAAACCCACAGACGGTGAATGTCCGGCTGGCTCAGCCACGACTATAACATCTGAAACCCACAGACGGTGAATGTCCGGCTGGCTCAGCCACAACTATAACATCTGAAACCCACACATGGTGAAAGTCCAGCTGGCTCAGCAACGACTATAACATCTGAAACCCACAGACAGTGAATGTCCCGCTGGCTCAGCAACAACTATAACATCTGAAACCCACAGACGGTGAAAGTCCCGCTTGCTCAGCCACGACTATAACATCTGAAACCCACAGACGGTGAATGTCCGGCTGGCTCAGCCACAACTATAACATCTGAAACCCACACATGGTGAAAGTCCAGCTGGCTCAGCAACGACTATAACATCTGAAACCCACACATGGTGAAAGTCCAGCTGGCTCAGCAACGACTATAACATCTGAAACCCACAGACGGTGAATGTCCCGCTGGCTCAGCAACAACTATAACATCTGAAACCCACAGACGGTGAATGTCCGGCTGGCTCAGCCACGACTATAACATCTGAAACCCACAGACGGTGAATGTCCGGCTGGCTCAGCCACAACTATAACATCTGAAACCCACACATGGTGAAAGTCCAGCTGGCTCAGCAACGACTATAACATCTGAAACCCACAGACGGTGAATGTCCCGCTGGCTCAGCAACGACTATAACATCTGAAACCCACAGACGGTGAAAGTCCCGCTGGCTCAGCCACGACTATAACATCTGAAACCCACAGACGGTGAATTTCCGGCTGGCTCAGCAACGACTATAACATCTGAAACCCACAGACGGTGAATGTTCGGCTGGCTCAGCAACGACTATAACATCTGAAACCCACAGAAGGTGAATGAACAACTGGCTCATCCACAACTATAACATCTGAAACCCAAAGACGGTGAATGTACGGCTGGCTCAGCCACAACTATAACATCTGAAACCCACACATGGTGAAAGTCCAGCTGGCTCAGCAACGACTATAACATCTGAAACCCACAGACGGTGAATGTCCCGCTGGCTCAGCAACGACTATAACATCAGAAACCCACAGACGGTGAATGTCCCGCTGGCTCAGCAACGACTTTTACATCTGAAACACACAGACGGTGAATGTCCGGCTGGCTCAGCCACGACTTTTACATCTGAAACCCACAGACGGTGACTGTTCCTCTGGCTCAACAACGACTATAACACCTTAAACCCACAGACGGTGAATGTCCGGCTGGCTCAGCAACGACTATAACATCTGAAACCCACAGACGGTGAAAGTCCCGCTGGCTCAGCCACGACTATAACATCTGAAACCCACAGACGGTGAATTTCCGGCTGGCTCAGCAACGACTATAACATCTGAAACCCACAGACGGTGAATGTTCGGCTGGCTCAGCAACGACTATAACATCTGAAACCCACAGAAGGTGAATGAACAACTGGCTCATCCACAACTATAACATCTGAAACCCAAAGACGGTGAATGTACGGCTGGCTCAGCCACAACTATAACATCTGAAACCCACACATGGTGAAAGTCCAGCTGGCTCAGCAACGACTATAACATCTGAAACCCACAGACGGTGAATGTCCCGCTGGCTCAGCAACGACTATAACATCAGAAACCCACAGACGGTGAATGTCCCGCTGGCTCAGCAACGACTTTTACATCTGAAACACACAGACGGTGAATGTCCGGCTGGCTCAGCCACGACTTTTACATCTGAAACCCACAGACGGTGACTGTTCCTCTGGCTCAACAACGACTATAACACCTTAAACCCACAGACGGTGAATGTCCCGCTGGCTCAGCAACAACTATAACATCTGAAACCCACAGACGGTGAAAGTCCCGCTTGCTCAGCCACGACTATAACATCTGAAACCCACAGACGGTGAATGTCCGGCTGGCTCAGCCACGACTATAACATCTGAAACCCACAGACGGTGAATGTCCGGCTGGCTCAGCCACAACTATAACATCTGAAACCCACACATGGTGAAAGTCCAGCTGGCTCAGCAACGACTATAACATCTGAAACCCACAGACGGTGAATGTCCCGCTGGCTCAGCAACAACTATAACATCTGAAACCCACAGACGGTGAAAGTCCCGCTTGCTCAGCCACGACTATAACATCTGAAACCCACAGACGGTGAATGTCCGGCTGGCTCAGCCACAACTATAACATCTGAAACCCACACATGGTGAAAGTCCAGCTGGCTCAGCAACGACTATAACATCTGAAACCCACACATGGTGAAAGTCCAGCTGGCTCAGCAACGACTATAACATCTGAAACCCACAGACGGTGAATGTCCCGCTGGCTCAGCAACAACTATAACATCTGAAACCCACAGACGGTGAATGTCCGGCTGGCTCAGCCACGACTATAACATCTGAAACCCACAGACGGTGAATGTCCGGCTGGCTCAGCCACAACTATAACATCTGAAACCCACACATGGTGAAAGTCCAGCTGGCTCAGCAACGACTATAACATCTGAAACCCACAGACGGTGAATGTCCCGCTGGCTCAGCAACGACTATAACATCTGAAACCCACAGACGGTGAAAGTCCCGCTGGCTCAGCCACGACTATAACATCTGAAACCCACAGACGGTGAATTTCCGGCTGGCTCAGCAACGACTATAACATCTGAAACCCACAGACGGTGAATGTTCGGCTGGCTCAGCAACGACTATAACATCTGAAACCCACAGAAGGTGAATGAACAACTGGCTCATCCACAACTATAACATCTGAAACCCAAAGACGGTGAATGTACGGCTGGCTCAGCCACAACTATAACATCTGAAACCCACACATGGTGAAAGTCCAGCTGGCTCAGCAACGACTAGAACATCTGAAACCCACAGACGGTGAATGTCCCGCTGGCTCAGCAACGACTATAACATCAGAAACCCACAGACGGTGAATGTCCCGCTGGCTCAGCAACGACTTTTACATCTGAAACACACAGACGGTGAATGTCCGGCTGGCTCAGCCACGACTTTTACATCTGAAACCCACAGACGGTGACTGTTCCTCTGGCTCAACAACGACTATAACACCTTAAACCCACAGACGGTGAATGTCCGGCTGGCTCAGCAACGACTATAACATCTGAAACCCACTGACGGTGAATGTCCGGCTGGCTCAGCAACGACTATAACATCTGAAACCCACAGACGGTGAATGTCCGACTGGCTCAGCAACGACTATAACATCAGAAACCCACAGAATGTGAATATCCGGCTGGCTCAGCAACGACTATAACATCTGAAACCCACAGACAGTGAATGTCCCGCTGGCTCAGCAACGACTATAACATCTGAAACCCACAGACGGTGAATGACCGACTGGCTCAGCCACGATTATAATATCTGAAACCCACAGACGGTGAATGTCCGGCTGGCTCAGCAACGACTATAACTTCTGAAACGCACAGAAGGTGAATGTCCCGCTGGCTCAGCAATGACTATAACATATGAAACCCACAGACTGTGAATGTCCGGCTGGCTCAGCCATTACTATAACATCTGAAACACACAGACGATGAATGACTGACTGGCTCAGCCACGACTATAACATCAGAAACCCACAGACGGTGAATGTCCCGCTGGCTCAGCAACGACTATAACATCTGAAACGCACAGACGGTGAATGTCCCGCTGGCTCAGCAACGACTATAACATCTGAAACCCACAGACGGTGAATGTCCCGCTGGCTCAGCAACGACTATAACATCTGAAACCCACAGACGGTGAAAGTCCCGCTGGCTCAGCCACGACTATAACATCTGAAACCCACAGACGGTGAATGTCCGGCTGGCTCAGCAACGACTATAACATCTGAAACCCACAGACGGTGAATGTCCGGCTGGCTCAGCAACGACTATAACATCTGAAACCCACAGACGGTGAATGAACAACTGGCTCAGCCACAACTATAACATCTGAAACCCAAAGACGGTGAATGTACGGCTGGCTCAGCCACAACTATAACATCTGAAACCCACACATGCTGAAAGTCCAGCTGGCTCAGCAACGACTATAACATCTGAAACCCACAGACGGTGAATGTCCCGCTGGCTCAGCAACGACTATAACATCAGAAACCCACAGACGGTGAATGTCCCACTGGCTCAGCAACGACTATAACATCAGAAACCCACAGACGGTGAATGTCCGGCTGGCTCAGCAACGACTATAACATCTTAACCCCACAGACGGTGAATGTCCGACTGGCACAGCAATGACTATAACATCTGAAACCCACAGACGGTGAATGTCCGGCTGGCTCAGCACCGACTATAACATCTGAAACCCACAGACGGTGAATATCCGGCTGTCTCAGCCACGACTATAACATCTGAAACCCAGAGACGGTAAATGTCCGGCTGGCTCAGCCACGACTTTTACATCTGAAACACACAGACGGTGAATGTCCGGCTGGCTCAGCCACGACTTTTACATCTGAAACCCACAGACGGTGACTGTTCCTCTGGCTCAACAACGACTATAACACCTGAAACCCACAGACGGTGAATGTCCGGCTGGCTCAGCAACGACTTTAACATCTGAAACCCACTGACGGTGAATGTCCTGCTGGCTCAGCAACGACTATAACATCTGAAACCCACAGACGGTGAATGTCCGACTGGCTCAGCAACGACTATAACATCTGAAACCCACAGACAGTGAATGTCCCGCTGGCTCAGCAACGACTATAACATCTGAAACCCACAGACGGTGAATGTCCCGCTGGCTCAGCAACGACTATAACATCAGAAACCCACAGACGGTGAATGTCCGGCTGGCTCAGCAACGACTATAACATCTTAACCCCACAGACGGTGAATGTCCGACTGGCACAGCAACGACTATAACATCTGAAACCCACAGACGGTGAATGTCCGGCTGGCTCAGCACCGACTATAACATCTGAAACCCACAGACGGTGAATATCCGGCTGTCTCAGCCACGACTATAACATCTGAAACCCAGAGACGGTAAATGTCCGGCTGGCTCAGCCACGACTTTTACATCTGAAACCCACAGACGGTGAATGTCCGTCTGGCTCATCCACGACAATAACATCTGAAACCCACAGACGGTGAATGTCCGGCTGGCTCAGCCATTACTATAACATCTGAAACACACAGACGATGAATGCCTGACTGGCTCAGTCACGACTATAACATCTGAAACCCACAGACGGTGAATGTCCCGCTGGCTCGGCAACGACTATAACATCTGAAACCCACAGACGGTGAAAGTCCCGCTTGCTCAGCCACGACTATAACATCTGAAACCCACAGACGGTGAATGTCCGGCTGGCTCAGCCACGACTATAACATCTGAAACCCACAGACGGTGAATGTCCGGCTGGCTCAGCACCGACTATAACATCTGAAACCCACAGACGGTGAATATCCGGCTGTCTCAGCCACGACTATAACATCTGAAACCCAGAGACGGTAAATGTCCGGCTGGCTCATCCACGACTTTTACATCTGAAACCCACAGACGGTGAATGTCCGGCTGGCTCAGCCACGACTTTTACATCTGAAACCCACAGATGGTGACTGTTCCTCTGGCTCAACAACGACTATAACACCTGAAACCCACAGACGGTGAATGTCCGGCTGGCTCAGCAACGACTATAACATCTGAAACACACTGACGGTGAATGTCCGGCTGGCTCAGCAACGACTATAACATCTGAAACCCACAGACGGTGAATGTCCGACTGGCTCAGCAACGACTATAACATCAGAAACCCACAGAATGTGAATATCCGGCTGGCTCAGCAACGACTATAACATCTGAAAACCACAGTCAGTGAATGTCCCGCTGGCTCAGCAACGACTATAACATCTGAAACCCACAGACGGTGAATGACCGACTGGCTCAGCCACGATTATAATATCTGAAACCCACAGACGGTGAATGTCCCGCTGGCTCAGCAATGACTATAACATATGAAACCCACAGACTGTGAATGTCCGGCTGGCTCAGCCACAACTATAACATCTGAAACCCACACATGGTGAAAGTCCAGCTGGCTCAGCAACGACTATAACATCTGAAACCCACACATGGTGAAAGTCCAGCTGGCTCAGCAACGACTATAACATCTGAAACCCACAGACGGTGAATGTCCCGCTGGCTCAGCAACAACTATAACATCTGAAACCCACAGACGGTGAATGTCCGGCTGGCTCAGCCACGACTATAACATCTGAAACCCACAGACGGTGAATGTCCGGCTGGCTCAGCCACAACTATAACATCTGAAACCCACACATGGTGAAAGTCCAGCTGGCTCAGCAACGACTATAACATCTGAAACCCACAGACGGTGAATGTCCCGCTGGCTCAGCAACGACTATAACATCTGAAACCCACAGACGGTGAAAGTCCCGCTGGCTCAGCCACGACTATAACATCTGAAACCCACAGACGGTGAATTTCCGGCTGGCTCAGCAACGACTATAACATCTGAAACCCACAGACGGTGAATGTTCGGCTGGCTCAGCAACGACTATAACATCTGAAACCCACAGAAGGTGAATGAACAACTGGCTCATCCACAACTATAACATCTGAAACCCAAAGACGGTGAATGTACGGCTGGCTCAGCCACAACTATAACATCTGAAACCCACACATGGTGAAAGTCCAGCTGGCTCAGCAACGACTATAACATCTGAAACCCACAGACGGTGAATGTCCCGCTGGCTCAGCAACGACTATAACATCAGAAACCCACAGACGGTGAATGTCCCGCTGGCTCAGCAACGACTTTTACATCTGAAACACACAGACGGTGAATGTCCGGCTGGCTCAGCCACGACTTTTACATCTGAAACCCACAGACGGTGACTGTTCCTCTGGCTCAACAACGACTATAACACCTTAAACCCACAGACGGTGAATGTCCGGCTGGCTCAGCAACGACTATAACATCTGAAACCCACTGACGGTGAATGTCCGGCTGGCTCAGCAACGACTATAACATCTGAAACCCACAGACGGTGAATGTCCGACTGGCTCAGCAACGACTATAACATCAGAAACCCACAGAATGTGAATATCCGGCTGGCTCAGCAACGACTATAACATCTGAAACCCACAGACAGTGAATGTCCCGCTGGCTCAGCAACGACTATAACATCTGAAACCCACAGACGGTGAATGACCGACTGGCTCAGCCACGATTATAATATCTGAAACCCACAGACGGTGAATGTCCGGCTGGCTCAGCAACGACTATAACTTCTGAAACGCACAGAAGGTGAATGTCCCGCTGGCTCAGCAATGACTATAACATATGAAACCCACAGACTGTGAATGTCCGGCTGGCTCAGCCATTACTATAACATCTGAAACACACAGACGATGAATGACTGTCTGGCTCAGCCACGACTATAACATCAGAAACCCACAGACGGTGAATGTCCCGCTGGCTCAGCAACGACTATAACATCTGAAACCCACAGACGGTGAATGTCCCGCTGGCTCAGCAACGACTATAACATCTGAAACCCACAGACGGTGAATGTCCCGCTGGCTCAGCAACGACTATAACATCTGAAACCCACAGACGGTGAAAGTCCCGCTGGCTCAGCCACGACTATAACATCTGAAACCCACAGACGGTGAATGTCCGGCTGGCTCAGCAACGACTATAACATCTGAAACCCACAGACGGTGAATGTCCGGCTGGCTCAGCAACGACTATAACATCTGAAACCCACAGACGGTGAATGAACAACTGGCTCAGCCACAACTATAACATCTGAAACCCAAAGACGGTGAATGTACGGCTGGCTCAGCCACAACTATAACATCTGAAACCCACACATGCTGAAAGTCCAGCTGGCTCAGCAACGACTATAACATCTGAAACCCACAGACGGTGAATGTCCCGCTGGCTCAGCAACGACTATAACATCAGAAACCCACAGACGGTGAATGTCCCGCTGGCTCAGCAACGACTATAACATCAGAAACCCACAGACGGTGAATGTCCGGCTGGCTCAGCAACGACTATAACATCTTAACCCCACAGACGGTGAATGTCCGACTGGCACAGCAATGACTATAACATCTGAAACCCACAGACGGTGAATGTCCGGCTGGCTCAGCACCGACTATAACATCTGAAACCCACAGACGGTGAATATCCGGCTGTCTCAGCCACGACTATAACATCTGAAACCCAGAGACGGTAAATGTCCGGCTGGCTCAGCCACGACTTTTACATCTGAAACACACAGACGGTGAATGTCCGGCTGGCTCAGCCACGACTTTTACATCTGAAACCCACAGACGGTGACTGTTCCTCTGGCTCAACAACGACTATAACACCTGAAACCCACAGACGGTGAATGTCCGGCTGGCTCAGCAACGAATTTAACATCTGAAACCCACTGACGGTGAATGTCCTGCTGGCTCAGCAACGACTATAACATCTGAAACCCACAGACGGTGAATGTCCGACTGGCTCAGCAACGACTATAACATCTGAAACCCACAGACAGTGAATGTCCCGCTGGCTCAGCAACGACTATAACATCTGAAACCCACAGACGGTGAATGTCCCGCTGGCTCAGCAACGACTATAACATCAGAAACCCACAGACGGTGAATGTCCGGCTGGCTCAGCAACGACTATAACATCTTAACCCCACAGACGGTGAATGTCCGACTGGCACAGCAACGACTATAACATCTGAAACCCACAGACGGTGAATGTCCGGCTGGCTCAGCACCGACTATAACATCTGAAACCCACAGACGGTGAATATCCGGCTGTCTCAGCCACGACTATAACATCTGAAACCCAGAGACGGTAAATGTCCGGCTGGCTCAGCCACGACTTTTACATCTGAAACCCACAGACGGTGAATGTCCGTCTGGCTCATCCACGACAATAACATCTGAAACCCACAGACGGTGAATGTCCGGCTGGCTCAGCCATTACTATAACATCTGAAACACACAGACGATGAATGCCTGACTGGCTCAGTCACGACTATAACATCTGAAACCCACAGACGGTGAATGTCCCGCTGGCTCGGCAACGACTATAACATCTGAAACCCACAGACGGTGAAAGTCCCGCTTGCTCAGCCACGACTATAACATCTGAAACCCACAGACGGTGAATGTCCGGCTGGCTCAGCCACGACTATAACATCTGAAACCCACAGACGGTGAATGTCCGGCTGGCTCAGCACCGACTATAACATCTGAAACCCACAGACGGTGAATATCCGGCTGTCTCAGCCATGACTATAACATCTGAAACCCAGAGACGGTAAATGTCCGGCTGGCTCATCCACGACTTTTACATCTGAAACCCACAGACGGTGAATGTCCGGCTGGCTCAGCCACGACTTTTACATCTGAAACCCACAGACGGTGACTGTTCCTCTGGCTCAACAACGACTATAACACCTGAAACCCACAGACGGTGAATGTCCGGCTGGCTCAGCAACGACTATAACATCTGAAACACACTGACGGTGAATGTCCGGCTGGCTCAGCAACGACTATAACATCTGAAACCCACAGACGGTGAATGTCCGACTGGCTCAGCAACGACTATAACATCAGAAACCCACAGAATGTGAATATCCGGCTGGCTCAGCAACGACTATAACATCTGAAAACCACAGTCAGTGAATGTCCCGCTGGCTCAGCAACGACTATAACATCTGAAACCCACAGACGGTGAATGACCGACTGGCTCAGCCACGATTATAATATCTGAAACCCACAGACGGTGAATGTCCCGCTGGCTCAGCAATGACTATAACATATGAAACCCACAGACTGTGAATGTCCGGCTGGCTCATGCCATTACTATAACATCTGAAACACACAGACGATGAATGACTGACTGGCTCAGCCACGACTATAACATCAGAAACCCACAAATGGTGAATGTCCGTCTGGCTCAGCAACGACTATAACATCTGAAACCCACAGACGGTGAATGTCCCGCTGGCTCAGCAACGACTATAACATCAGAAACCCACAGATGGTGAAAGTCCCGCTGGCTCAGCCACGACTATAACATCTGAAACCCACAGACGGTGAATGTCCGGCTGGCTCAGCAACGACTATAACATCTGAAACCCACAGACGGTGAATGAACAACTGGCTCAGCCACAACTATAACATCTGAAACCCAAAGACGGTGAATGTACGGCTGGCTCAGCCACAACTATAACATCTGAAACCCACACATGGTGAAAGTCCGGCTGGCTCAGCAACGACTATAACATCTGAAACCCACAGACGGTGAATGTCCGGCTGGCTCAGCAACGACTATAACATCTGAAACCCACAAACGGTGAATGTCCGGCTGGCACAGCAACGACTATAACATCTGAAACCCACAGACGGTGAATGTCCGGCTGGCTCAGCACCGACTATAACATCTGAAACCCACAGACGGTGAATATCCGGCTGTCTCAGCCACGACTATAACATCTGAAAACCACAGACGGTAAATGTCCGGCTGGCTCAGCCACGACTTTTACATCTGAAACCCACAGACGGTGAATGTCCGGCTGGCTCAGCCACGACTTTTACATCTGAAACCCACAGACGGTGACTGTTCCGCTGGCTCAACAACGACTATAACACCTGAAACCCACAGACGGTGAATGTCCGGCTGGCTCAGCAACGACTATAACATCTGAAACCCACTGACGGTGAATGTCCGGCTGGCTCAGCAACGACTATAACATCTGAAACCCACAGACGGTGAATGTCCCGCTGGCTCAGCAACGACTATAACATCAGAAACCCACAGACGGTGAATGTCCCGCTGGCTCAGCAACGACTATAACATCAGAAACCCACAGACGGTGAATGTCCGGCTGGCTCAGCAACGACTATAACATCTTAACCACACAGACGGTGAATGTCCGACTGGCACAGCAACGACTATAACATCTGAAACCCACAGACGGTGAATGTCCGGCTGGCTCAGCACCGACTATAACATCTGAAACCCACAGACGGTGAATATCCGACTGTCTCAGCCACGACTATAACATCTGAAACCCACAGACGGTAAATGTCCGGCTGGCTCAGCCACGACTTTTACATCTGAAACACACAGACGGTGAATGTCCGGCTGGCTCAGCCACGACTTTTACATCTGAAACACACAGACGGTGAATGTCCGGCTGGCTCAGCCACGACTATAACATCTGAAACCCACAGACGGTGACTGTTCCTCTGGCTCAGTCACGACTATAACACCTGAAACCCACAGACGGTGAATGTCCGGCTGGCTCAGCAACGACTATAACATCTGAAACCCACTGACGGTGAATGTCCGGCTGGCTCAGCAACGACTATAACATCTTAACCCCACAGACGGTGAATGTCCGACTGGCACAGCAACGACTATAACATCTGAAACCCACAGACGGTGAATGTCCGGCTGGCTCAGCAACAACTATAACATCTGAAACCCACAGACGGTGAATGTCCGGCTGGCTCAGCCACGACTTTTACATCTGAAACCCACAGACGGTGACTGTTCCTTTGGCTCAACAACGACTATAACACCTGAAACCCACAGACGGTGAATGTCCGGCTGGCTCAGCAACGACTATAACATCTGAAACCCACTGACGGTGAATGTCCGGCTGGCTCAGCAACGACTATAACATCTGAAACCCACAGACGGTGAATGTCTGACTGGCTCAGCAACGACTATAACATCAGAAACCCACAGAATGTGAATATCCGGCTGGCTCAGCAACGACTATAACATCTGAAACCCACAGACAGTGAATGTCCCGCTGGCTCAGCAACGACTATAACATCTGAAACCCACAGACGGTGAATGACTGACTGGCTCAGCCACGATTATAATATCTGAAACCCACAGACGGTGAATGTCCGGCTGGCTCAGCAACGACTATAACTTCTGAAACGCACAGACGGTGAATGTCCCGCTGGCTCAGCAATGACTATAACATATGAAACCCACAGACTGTGAATGTCCGGCTGGCTCAGCCATTACTATAACATCTGAAACACACAGACGATGAATGACTGACTGGCTCAGCCACGACTATAACATCAGAAACCCACAAATGGTGAATGTCCGTCTGGCTCAGCCACGACGATAACATCTGAAACCCACAGACTGTGAATGTCCCGCTGGCTCAGCCACGACTATAACATCAGAAACCCACAGACAGTGAATGTCCCGCTGGCTCAGCCACGACTATAACATCAGAAACCCACAGACGGTGAATGTCCGTCTGGCTCAGCAACGACTATAACATCTGAAACCCACAGAATGTGAATGTCCGGCTGGCTCAGCCATTACTATAACATCTGAAACACACAGACTATGAATGACTGACTGGCTCAGCCACGACTATAACATCAGAAACCCACAAACGGTGAATGTCCGTCTGGCTCATCCACGACAATAACATCTGAAACCCACAGAACGTGAATGTCCGGCTGGCTCAGCCATTACTATAACATCTGAACCCACACATGGTGAAAGTCCAGCTGGCTCAGCAACGACTATAACATCTGAAACCCACAGACGGTGAATGTCCCGCTGGCTCAGCAACGACTATAACATCTGAAACCCACAGACGGTGAATGTCCCGCTGGCTCAGCAACGACTATAACATCTGAAACCCACAGACGGTGAAAGTCCCGCTGGCTCAGCCACGACTATAACATCTGAAACCCACAGACGGTGAATGTCCGGCTGGCTCAGCAACGACTATAACATCTGAAACCCACAGACGGTGAATGTCCGGCTGGCTCAGCAACGACTATAACATCTGAAACCCACAGACGGTGAATGAACAACTGGCTCAGCCACAACTATAACATCTGAAACCCAAAGACGGTGAATGTACGGCTGGCTCAGCCACAACTATAACATCTGAAACCCACACATGCTGAAAGTCCAGCTGGCTCAGCAACGACTATAACATCTGAAACCCACAGACGGTGAATGTCCCGCTGGCTCAGCAACGACTATAACATCAGAAACCCACAGACGGTGAATGTCCCGCTGGCTCAGCAACGACTATAACATCAGAAACCCACAGACGGTGAATGTCCGGCTGGCTCAGCAACGACTATAACATCTTAACCCCACAGACGGTGAATGTCCGACTGGCACAGCAATGACTATAACATCTGAAACCCACAGACGGTGAATGTCCGGCTGGCTCAGCACCGACTATAACATCTGAAACCCACAGACGGTGAATATCCGGCTGTCTCAGCCACGACTATAACATCTGAAACCCAGAGACGTTAAATGTCCGGCTGGCTCAGCCACGACTTTTACATCTGAAACACACAGACGGTGAATGTCCGGCTGGCTCAGCCACGACTTTTACATCTGAAACCCACAGACGGTGACTGTTCCTCTGGCTCAACAACGACTATAACACCTGAAACCCACAGACGGTGAATGTCCGGCTGGCTCAGCAACGACTTTAACATCTGAAACCCACTGACGGTGAATGTCCTGCTGGCTCAGCAACGACTATAACATCTGAAACCCACAGACGGTGAATGTCCGACTGGCTCAGCAACGACTATAACATCTGAAACCCACAGACAGTGAATGTCCCGCTGGCTCAGCAACGACTATAACATCTGAAACCCACAGACGGTGAATGTCCCGCTGGCTCAGCAACGACTATAACATCAGAAACCCACAGACGGTGAATGTCCGGCTGGCTCAGCAACGACTATAACATCTGAAACCCACAGACGGTGAATATCCGGCTGTCTCAGCCACGACTATAACATCTGAAACCCAGAGACGGTAAATGTCCGGCTGGCTCAGCCACGACTTTTACATCTGAAACACACAGACGGTGAATGTCCGGCTGGCTCAGCCACGACTTTTACATCTGAAACCCACAGACGGTGACTGTTCCTCTGGCTCAACAACGACTATAACACCTGAAACCCACAGACGGTGAATGTCCGGCTGGCTCAGCAACGACTATAACATCTGAAACCCACTGACGGTGAATGTCCGGCTGGCTCAGCAACGACTATAACATCTGAAACCCACAGACGGTGAATGTCCGACTGGCTCAGCAACGACTATAACATCAGAAACCCACAGAATGTGAATATCCGGCTGGCTCAGCAACGACTATAACATCTGAAACCCACAGACAGTGAATGTCCCGCTGGCTCAGCAACGACTATAACATCTGAAACCCACAGACGGTGAATGACCGACTGGCTCAGCCACGATTATAATATCTGAAACCCACAGACGGTGAATGTCCGGCTGGCTCAGCAACGACTATAACTTCTGAAACGCACAGACGGTGAATGTCCCGCTGGCTCAGCAATGACTATAACATATGAAACCCACAGACTGTGAATGTCCGGCTGGCTCAGCCATTACTATAACATCTGAAACACACAGACGATGAATGACTGACTGGCTCAGCCACGACTATAACATCAGAAACCCACAAATGGTGAATGTCCGTCTGGCTCAGCCACGACGATAACATCTGAAACCCACAGACTGTGAATGTCCCGCTGGCTCAGCCACGACTATAACATCAGAAACCCACAGACAGTGAATGTCCCGCTGGCTCAGCCACGACTATAACATCACAAACCCACAGACGGTGAATGTCCGTCTGGCTCATCCACGACAATAACATCTGAAACCCACAGACGGTGAATGTCCGGCTGGCTCAGCCATTACTATAACATCTGAAACACACAGACGATGAATGCCTGACTGGCTCAGTCACGACTATAACATCTGAAACCCACAGACGGTGAATGTCCCGCTGGCTCAGCAACGACTATAACATCTGAAACCCACAGACGGTGAAAGTCCCGCTTGCTCAGCCACGACTATAACATCTGAAACCCACAGACGGTGAATGTCCGGCTGGCTCAGCCACGACTATAACATCTGAAACCCACAGACGGTGAATGTCCGGCTGGCTCAGCCATTACTATAACATCTGAAACACACAGACGATGAATGCCTGACTGGCTCAGTCACGACTATAACATCTGAAACCCACAGACGGTGAATGTCCCGCTGGCTCGGCAACGACTATAACATCTGAAACCCACAGACGGTGAAAGTCCCGCTTGCTCAGCCACGACTATAACATCTGAAACCCACAGACGGTGAATGTCCGGCTGGCTCAGCCACGACTATAACATCTGAAACCCACAGACGGTGAATGTCCGGCTGGCTCAGCACCGACTATAACATCTGAAACCCACAGACGGTGAATATCCGGCTGTCTCAGCCACGACTATAACATCTGAAACCCAGAGACGGTAAATGTCCGGCTGGCTCATCCACGACTTTTACATCTGAAACCCACAGACGGTGAATGTCCGGCTGGCTCAGCCACGACTTTTACATCTGAAACCCACAGACGGTGACTGTTCCTCTGGCTCAACAACGACTATAACACCTGAAACCCACAGACTGTGAATGTCCGGCTGGCTCAGCCATTACTATAACATCTGAAACACACAGACGATGAATGACTGACTGGCTCAGCCACGACTATAACATCAGAAACCCACAAATGGTGAATGTCCGTCTGGCTCAGCCACGACGATAACATCTGAAACCCACAGACTGTGAATGTCCCGCTGGCTCAGCCACGACTATAACATCAGAAACCCACAGACAGTGAATGTCCCGCTGGCTCAGCCACGACTATAACATCAGAAACCCACAGACGGTGAATGTCCGTCTGGCTCATCCACGACAATAACATCTGAAACCCACAGACGGTGAATGTCCGGCTGGCTCAGCCATTACTATAACATCTGAAACACACAGACGATGAATGCCTGACTGGCTCAGTCACGACTATAACATCTGAAACCCACAGACGGTGAATGTCCCGCTGGCTCGGCAACGACTATAACATCTGAAACCCACAGACGGTGAAAGTCCCGCTTGCTCAGCCACGACTATAACATCTGAAACCCACAGACGGTGAATGTCCGGCTGGCTCAGCCACGACTATAACATCTGAAACCCACAGACGGTGAATGTCCGGCTGGCTCAGCACCGACTATAACATCTGAAACCCACAGACGGTGAATATCCGGCTGTCTCAGCCACGACTATAACATCTGAAACCCAGAGACGGTAAATGTCCGGCTGGCTCATCCACGACTTTTACATCTGAAACCCACAGACGGTGAATGTCCGGCTGGCTCAGCCACGACTTTTACATCTGAAACCCACAGACGGTGACTGTTCCTCTGGCTCAACAACGACTATAACACCTGAAACCCACAGACGGTGAATGTCCGGCTGGCTCAGCAACGACTATAACATCTGAAACACACTGACGGTGAATGTCCGGCTGGCTCAGCAACGACTATAACATCTGAAACCCACAGACGGTGAATGTCCGACTGGCTCAGCAACGACTATAACATCAGAAACCCACAGAATGTGAATATCCGGCTGGCTCAGCAACGACTATAACATCTGAAAACCACAGTCAGTGAATGTCCCGCTGGCTCAGCAACGACTATAACATCTGAAACCCACAGACGGTGAATGACCGACTGGCTCAGCCACGATTATAATATCTGAAACCCACAGACGGTGAATGTCCCGCTGGCTCAGCAATGACTATAACATATGAAACCCACAGACTGTGAATGTCCGGCTGGCTCATGCCATTACTATAACATCTGAAACACACAGACGATGAATGACTGACTGGCTCAGCCACGACTATAACATCAGAAACCCACAAATGGTGAATGTCCGTCTGGCTCAGCAACGACTATAACATCTGAAACCCACAGACGGTGAATGTCCCGCTGGCTCAGCAACGACTATAACATCAGAAACCCACAGATGGTGAAAGTCCCGCTGGCTCAGCCACGACTATAACATCTGAAACCCACAGACGGTGAATGTCCGGCTGGCTCAGCAACGACTATAACATCTGAAACCCACAGACGGTGAATGAACAACTGGCTCAGCCACAACTATAACATCTGAAACCCAAAGACGGTGAATGTACGGCTGGCTCAGCCACAACTATAACATCTGAAACCCACACATGGTGAAAGTCCGGCTGGCTCAGCAACGACTATAACATCTGAAACCCACAGACGGTGAATGTCCGGCTGGCTCAGCAACGACTATAACATCTGAAACCCACAAACGGTGAATGTCCGGCTGGCACAGCAACGACTATAACATCTGAAACCCACAGACGGTGAATGTCCGGCTGGCTCAGCACCGACTATAACATCTGAAACCCACAGACGGTGAATATCCGGCTGTCTCAGCCACGACTATAACATCTGAAAACCACAGACGGTAAATGTCCGGCTGGCTCAGCCACGACTTTTACATCTGAAACCCACAGACGGTGAATGTCCGGCTGGCTCAGCCACGACTTTTACATCTGAAACCCACAGACGGTGACTGTTCCGCTGGCTCAACAACGACTATAACACCTGAAACCCACAGACGGTGAATGTCCGGCTGGCTCAGCAACGACTATAACATCTGAAACCCACTGACGGTGAATGTCCGGCTGGCTCAGCAACGACTATAACATCTGAAACCCACAGACGGTGAATGTCCCGCTGGCTCAGCAACGACTATAACATCAGAAACCCACAGACGGTGAATGTCCCGCTGGCTCAGCAACGACTATAACATCAGAAACCCACAGACGGTGAATGTCCGGCTGGCTCAGCAACGACTATAACATCTTAACCACACAGACGGTGAATGTCCGACTGGCACAGCAACGACTATAACATCTGAAACCCACAGACGGTGAATGTCCGGCTGGCTCAGCACCGACTATAACATCTGAAACCCACAGACGGTGAATATCCGACTGTCTCAGCCACGACTATAACATCTGAAACCCACAGACGGTAAATGTCCGGCTGGCTCAGCCACGACTTTTACATCTGAAACACACAGACGGTGAATGTCCGGCTGGCTCAGCCACGACTTTTACATCTGAAACACACAGACGGTGAATGTCCGGCTGGCTCAGCCACGACTATAACATCTGAAACCCACAGACGGTGACTGTTCCTCTGGCTCAACAACGACTATAACACCTGAAACCCACAGACGGTGAATGTCCGGCTGGCTCAGCAACGACTATAACATCTGAAACCCACTGACGGTGAATGTCCGGCTGGCTCAGCAACGACTATAACATCTTAACCCCACAGACGGTGAATGTCCGACTGGCACAGCAACGACTATAACATCTGAAACCCACAGACGGTGAATGTCCGGCTGGCTCAGCAACAACTATAACATCTGAAACCCACAGACGGTGAATGTCCGGCTGGCTCAGCCACGACTTTTACATCTGAAACCCACAGACGGTGACTGTTCCTCTGGCTCAACAACGACTATAACACCTGAAACCCACAGACGGTGAATGTCCGGCTGGCTCAGCAACGACTATAACATCTGAAACCCACTGACGGTGAATGTCCGGCTGGCTCAGCAACGACTATAACATCTGAAACCCACAGACGGTGAATGTCTGACTGGCTCAGCAACGACTATAACATCAGAAACCCACAGAATGTGAATATCCGGCTGGCTCAGCAACGACTATAACATCTGAAACCCACAGACAGTGAATGTCCCGCTGGCTCAGCAACGACTATAACATCTGAAACCCACAGACGGTGAATGACTGACTGGCTCAGCCACGATTATAATATCTGAAACCCACAGACGGTGAATGTCCGGCTGGCTCAGCAACGACTATAACTTCTGAAACGCACAGACGGTGAATGTCCCGCTGGCTCAGCAATGACTATAACATATGAAACCCACAGACTGTGAATGTCCGGCTGGCTCAGCCATTACTATAACATCTGAAACACACAGACGATGAATGACTGACTGGCTCAGCCACGACTATAACATCAGAAACCCACAAATGGTGAATGTCCGTCTGGCTCAGCCACGACGATAACATCTGAAACCCACAGACTGTGAATGTCCCGCTGGCTCAGCCACGACTATAACATCAGAAACCCACAGACAGTGAATGTCCCGCTGGCTCAGCCACGACTATAACATCAGAAACCCACAGACGGTGAATGTCCGTCTGGCTCAGCAACGACTATAACATCTGAAACCCACAGAATGTGAATGTCCGGCTGGCTCAGCCGTTACTATAACATCTGAAACACACAGACTATGAATGACTGACTGGCTCAGCCACGACTATAACATCAGAAACCCACAAACGGTGAATGTCCGTCTGGCTCATCCACGACAATAACATCTGAAACCCACAGAACGTGAATGTCCGGCTGGCTCAGCCATTACTATAACATCTGAACCCACACATGGTGAAAGTCCAGCTGGCTCAGCAACGACTATAACATCTGAAACCCACAGACGGTGAATGTCCCGCTGGCTCAGCAACGACTATAACATCTGAAACCCACAGACGGTGAATGTCCCGCTGGCTCAGCAACGACTATAACATCTGAAACCCACAGACGGTGAAAGTCCCGCTGGCTCAGCCACGACTATAACATCTGAAACCCACAGACGGTGAATGTCCGGCTGGCTCAGCAACGACTATAACATCTGAAACCCACAGACGGTGAATGTCCGGCTGGCTCAGCAACGACTATAACATCTGAAACCCACAGACGGTGAATGAACAACTGGCTCAGCCACAACTATAACATCTGAAACCCAAAGACGGTGAATGTACGGCTGGCTCAGCCACAACTATAACATCTGAAACCCACACATGCTGAAAGTCCAGCTGGCTCAGCAACGACTATAACATCTGAAACCCACAGACGGTGAATGTCCCGCTGGCTCAGCAACGACTATAACATCAGAAACCCACAGACGGTGAATGTCCCGCTGGCTCAGCAACGACTATAACATCAGAAACCCACAGACGGTGAATGTCCGGCTGGCTCAGCAACGACTATAACATCTTAACCCCACAGACGGTGAATGTCCGACTGGCACAGCAATGACTATAACATCTGAAACCCACAGACGGTGAATGTCCGGCTGGCTCAGCACCGACTATAACATCTGAAACCCACAGACGGTGAATATCCGGCTGTCTCAGCCACGACTATAACATCTGAAACCCAGAGACGGTAAATGTCCGGCTGGCTCAGCCACGACTTTTACATCTGAAACACACAGACGGTGAATGTCCGGCTGGCTCAGCCACGACTTTTACATCTGAAACCCACAGACGGTGACTGTTCCTCTGGCTCAACAACGACTATAACACCTGAAACCCACAGACGGTGAATGTCCGGCTGGCTCAGCAACGACTTTAACATCTGAAACCCACTGACGGTGAATGTCCTGCTGGCTCAGCAACGACTATAACATCTGAAACCCACAGACGGTGAATGTCCGACTGGCTCAGCAACGACTATAACATCAGAAACCCACAGAATGTGAATATCCGGCTGGCTCAGCAACGACTATAACATCTGAAACCCACAGACAGTGAATGTCCCGCTGGCTCAGCAACGACTATAACATCTGAAACCCACAGACGGTGAATGTCCCGCTGGCTCAGCAACGACTATAACATCAGAAACCCACAGACGGTGAATGTCCGGCTGGCTCAGCAACGACTATAACATCTTAACCCCACAGACGGTGAATGTCCGACTGGCACAGCAACGACTATAACATCTGAAACCCACAGACGGTGAATGTCCGGCTGGCTCAGCACCGACTATAACATCTGAAACCCACAGACGGTGAATATCCGGCTGTCTCAGCCACGACTATAACATCTGAAACCCAGAGACGGTAAATGTCCGGCTGGCTCAGCCACGACTTTTACATCTGAAACACACAGACGGTGAATGTCCGGCTGGCTCAGCCACGACTTTTACATCTGAAACCCACAGACGGTGACTGTTCCTCTGGCTCAACAACGACTATAACACCTGAAACCCACAGACGGTGAATGTCCGGCTGGCTCAGCAACGACTATAACATCTGAAACCCACTGACGGTGAATGTCCGGCTGGCTCAGCAACGACTATAACATCTGAAACCCACAGACGGTGAATGTCCGACTGGCTCAGCAACGACTATAACATCAGAAACCCACAGAATGTGAATATCCGGCTGGCTCAGCAACGACTATAACATCTGAAACCCACTGACGGTGAATGTCCTGCTGGCTCAGCAACGACTATAACATCTGAAACCCACAGACGGTGAATGTCCGACTGGCTCAGCAACGACTATAACATCAGAAACCCACAGAATGTGAATATCCGGCTGGCTCAGCAACGACTATAACATCTGAAACCCACAGACAGTGAATGTCCCGCTGGCTCAGCAACGACTATAACATCTGAAACCCACAGACGGTGAATGTCCCGCTGGCTCAGCAACGACTATAACATCAGAAACCCACAGACGGTGAATGTCCGGCTGGCTCAGCAACGACTATAACATCTTAACCCCACAGACGGTGAATGTCCGACTGGCACAGCAACGACTATAACATCTGAAACCCACAGACGGTGAATGTCCGGCTGGCTCAGCACCGACTATAACATCTGAAACCCACAGACGGTGAATATCCGGCTGTCTCAGCCACGACTATAACATCTGAAACCCAGAGACGGTAAATGTCCGGCTGGCTCAGCCACGACTTTTACATCTGAAACACACAGACGGTGAATGTCCGGCTGGCTCAGCCACGACTTTTACATCTGAAACCCACAGACGGTGACTGTTCCTCTGGCTCAACAACGACTATAACACCTGAAACCCACAGACGGTGAATGTCCGGCTGGCTCAGCAACGACTATAACATCTGAAACCCACTGACGGTGAATGTCCGGCTGGCTCAGCAACGACTATAACATCTGAAACCCACAGACGGTGAATGTCCGACTGGCTCAGCAACGACTATAACATCAGAAACCCACAGAATGTGAATATCCGGCTGGCTCAGCAACGACTATAACATCTGAAACCCACAGACAGTGAATGTCCCGCTGGCTCAGCAACGACTATAACATCTGAAACCCACAGACGGTGAATGACCGACTGGCTCAGCCACGATTATAATATCTGAAACCCACAGACGGTGAATGTCCGGCTGGCTCAGCAACGACTATAACTTCTGAAACGCACAGACGGTGAATGTCCCGCTGGCTCAGCAATGACTATAACATATGAAACCCACAGACTGTGAATGTCCGGCTGGCTCAGCCATTACTATAACATCTGAAACACACAGACGATGAATGACTGACTGGCTCAGCCACGACTATAACATCAGAAACCCACAAATGGTGAATGTCCGTCTGGCTCAGCCACGACGATAACATCTGAAACCCACAGACTGTGAATGTCCCGCTGGCTCAGCCACGACTATAACATCAGAAACCCACAGACAGTGAATGTCCCGCTGGCTCAGCCACGACTATAACATCACAAACCCACAGACGGTGAATGTCCGTCTGGCTCATCCACGACAATAACATCTGAAACCCACAGACGGTGAATGTCCGGCTGGCTCAGCCATTACTATAACATCTGAAACACACAGACGATGAATGCCTGACTGGCTCAGTCACGACTATAACATCTGAAACCCACAGACGGTGAATGTCCCGCTGGCTCAGAGACGACTATAACATCTGAAACCCACAGACGGTGAAAGTCCCGCTTGCTCAGCCACGACTATAACATCTGAAACCCACAGACGGTGAATGTCCGGCTGGCTCAGCCACGACTATAACATCTGAAACCCACAGACGGTGAATGTCCGGCTGGCTCAGCCATTACTATAACATCTGAAACACACAGACGATGAATGCCTGACTGGCTCAGTCACGACTATAACATCTGAAACCCACAGACGGTGAATGTCCCGCTGGCTCGGCAACGACTATAACATCTGAAACCCACAGACGGTGAAAGTCCCGCTTGCTCAGCCACGACTATAACATCTGAAACCCACAGACGGTGAATGTCCGGCTGGCTCAGCCACGACTATAACATCTGAAACCCACAGACGGTGAATGTCCGGCTGGCTCAGCACCGACTATAACATCTGAAACCCACAGACGGTGAATATCCGGCTGTCTCAGCCACGACTATAACATCTGAAAACCACAGTCAGTGAATGTCCCGCTGGCTCAGCAACGACTATAACATCTGAAACCCACAGACGGTGAATGACCGACTGGCTCAGCCACGATTATAATATCTGAAACCCACAGACGGTGAATGTCCCGCTGGCTCAGCAATGACTATAACATATGAAACCCACAGACTGTGAATGTCCGGCTGGCTCATGCCATTACTATAACATCTGAAACACACAGACGATGAATGACTGACTGGCTCAGCCACGACTATAACATCAGAAACCCACAAATGGTGAATGTCCGTCTGGCTCAGCAACGACTATAACATCTGAAACCCACAGACGGTGAATGTCCCGCTGGCTCAGCAACGACTATAACATCAGAAACCCACAGATGGTGAAAGTCCCGCTGGCTCAGCCACGACTATAACATCTGAAACCCACAGACGGTGAATGTCCGGCTGGCTCAGCAACGACTATAACATCTGAAACCCACAGACGGTGAATGAACAACTGGCTCAGCCACAACTATAACATCTGAAACCCAAAGACGGTGAATGTACGGCTGGCTCAGCCACAACTATAACATCTGAAACCCACACATGGTGAAAGTCCGGCTGGCTCAGCAACGACTATAACATCTGAAACCCACAGACGGTGAATGTCCGGCTGGCTCAGCAACGACTATAACATCTGAAACCCACAAACGGTGAATGTCCGGCTGGCACAGCAACGACTATAACATCTGAAACCCACAGACGGTGAATGTCCGGCTGGCTCAGCACCGACTATAACATCTGAAACCCACAGACGGTGAATATCCGGCTGTCTCAGCCACGACTATAACATCTGAAAACCACAGACGGTAAATGTCCGGCTGGCTCAGCCACGACTTTTACATCTGAAACCCACAGACGGTGAATGTCCGGCTGGCTCAGCCACGACTTTTACATCTGAAACCCACAGACGGTGACTGTTCCGCTGGCTCAACAACGACTATAACACCTGAAACCCACAGACGGTGAATGTCCGGCTGGCTCAGCAACGACTATAACATCTGAAACCCACTGACGGTGAATGTCCGGCTGGCTCAGCAACGACTATAACATCTGAAACCCACAGACGGTGAATGTCCCGCTGGCTCAGCAACGACTATAACATCAGAAACCCACAGACGGTGAATGTCCCGCTGGCTCAGCAACGACTATAACATCAGAAACCCACAGACGGTGAATGTCCGGCTGGCTCAGCAACGACTATAACATCTTAACCACACAGACGGTGAATGTCCGACTGGCACAGCAACGACTATAACATCTGAAACCCACAGACCGTGAATGTCCGGCTGGCTCAGCACCGACTATAACATCTGAAACCCACAGACGGTGAATATCCGACTGTCTCAGCCACGACTATAACATCTGAAACCCACAGACGGTAAATGTCCGGCTGGCTCAGCCACGACTTTTACATCTGAAACACACAGACGGTGAATGTCCGGCTGGCTCAGCCACGACTTTTACATCTGAAACACACAGACGGTGAATGTCCGGCTGGCTCAGCCACGACTATAACATCTGAAACCCACAGACGGTGAATGTCCGGCTGGCTCAGCAACGACTATAACATCTGAAACCCACTGACGGTGAATGTCCGGCTGGCTCAGCAACGACTATAACATCTTAACCCCACAGACGGTGAATGTCCGACTGGCACAGCAACGACTATAACATCTGAAACCCACAGACGGTGAATGTCCGGCTGGCTCAGCAACGACTATAACATCTGAAACCCACAGACGGTGAATGTCCGGCTGGCTCAGCAACGACTATAACATCTGAAACCCACAGACGGTGAATGAACAACTGGCTCAGCCACAACTATAACATCTGAAACCCAAAGACGGTGAATGTACGGCTGGCTCAGCAACGACTATAACATCTGAAACCCACTGACGGTGAATGTCCGGCTGGATCAGCAACGACTATAACATCTGAAACCCACAGACGGTGAATGTCCGGCTGGCTCAGCACCGACTATAACATCAGAAACCCACAGAATGTGAATATCCGGCTGGCTCAGCAACGACTATAACATCTGAAACCCACAGACAGTGAATGTCCGGCTGGCTCAGCCACGACTTTTACATCTGAAACCCACAGACGGTGAATGTCCGGCTGGCTCAGCCACGACTTTTACATCTGAAACCCACAGACGGTGACTGTTCCGCTGGCTCAACAACGACTATAACACCTGAAACCCACAGACGGTGAATGTCCGGCTGGCTCAGCAACGACTATAACATCTGAAACCCACTGACGGTGAATGTCCGGCTGGCTCAGCAACGACTATAACATCTGAAACCCACAGACGGTGAATGTCCCGCTGGCTCAGCAACGACTATAACATCAGAAACCCACAGACGGTGAATGTCCCGCTGGCTCAGCAACGACTATAACATCAGAAACCCACAGACGGTGAATGTCCGGCTGGCTCAGCAACGACTATAACATCTTAACCACACAGACGGTGAATGTCCGACTGGCACAGCAACGACTATAACATCTGAAACCCACAGACCGTGAATGTCCGGCTGGCTCAGCACCGACTATAACATCTGAAACCCACAGATGGTGAAAGTCCCGCTGGCTCAGCCACGACTATAACATCTGAAACCCACAGACGGTGAATGTCCGGCTGGCTCAGCCACGACTATAACATCTGAAACCCACAGACGGTGAATGAACAACTGGCTCAGCCACAACTATAACATCTGAAACCCAAAGACGGTGAATGTACGGCTGGCTCAGCCACAACTATAACATCTGAAACCCACACATGGTGAAAGTCCGGCTGGCTCAGCAACGACTATAACATCTGAAACCCACAGACGGTGAATGTCCGGCTGGCTCAGCAACGACTATAACATCTGAAACCCACAAACGGTGAATGTCCGGCTGGCACAGCAACGACTATAACATCTGAAACCCACAGACGGTGAATGTCTGACTGGCTCAGCAACGACTATAACATCAGAAACCCACAGAATGTGAATATCCGGCTGGCTCAGCAACGACTATAACATCTGAAACCCACAGACAGTGAATGTCCCGCTGGCTCAGCAACGACTATAACATCTGAAACCCACAGACGGTGAATGACTGACTGGCTCAGCCACGATTATAATATCTGAAACCCACAGACGGTGAATGTCCGGCTGGCTCAGCAACGACTATAACATCTGAAACCCACTGACGGTGAATGTCCGGCTGGCTCAGCAACGACTATAACATCTTAACCCCACAGACGGTGAATGTCCGACTGGCACAGCAACGACTATAACATCTGAAACCCACAGACGGTGAATGTCCGGCTGGCTCAGCAACGACTATAACATCTGAAACCCACAGACGGTGAATGTCCGGCTGGCTCAGCCACGACTTTTACATCTGAAACCCACAGACGGTGACTGTTCCTCTGGCTCAACAACGACTATAACACCTGAAACCCACAGACGGTGAATGTCCGGCTGGCTCAGCAACGACTATAACATCTGAAACCCACTGACGGTGAATGTCCGGCTGGATCAGCAACGACTATAACATCTGAAACCCACAGACGGTGAATGTCTGACTGGCTCAGCAACGACTATAACATCAGAAACCCACAGAATGTGAATATCCGGCTGGCTCAGCAACGACTATAACATCTGAAACCCACAGACAGTGAATGTCCCGCTGGCTCAGCAACGACTATAACATCTGAAACCCACAGACGGTGAATGACTGACTGGCTCAGCCACGATTATAATATCTGAAACCCACAGACGGTGAATGTCCGGCTGGCTCAGCAACGACTATAACTTCTGAAACGCACAGACGGTGAATGTCCCGCTGGCTCAGCAATGACTATAACATATGAAACCCACAGACTGTGAATGTCCGGCTGGCTCAGCCATTACTATAACATCTGAAACACACAGACGATGAATGACTGACTGGCTCAGCCACGACTATAACATCAGAAACCCACAAATGGTGAATGTCCGTCTGGCTCAGCCACGACGATAACATCTGAAACCCACAGACTGTGAATGTCCCGCTGGCTCAGCCACGACTATAACATCAGAAACCCACAGACAGTGAATGTCCCGCTGGCTCAGCCACGACTATAACATCAGAAACCCACAGACGGTGAATGTCCGTCTGGCTCAGCAACGACTATAACATCTGAAACCCACAGAATGTGAATGTCCGGCTGGCTCAGCCATTACTATAACATCTGAAACACACAGACTATGAATGACTGACTGGCTCAGCCACGACTATAACATCAGAAACCCACAAACGGTGAATGTCCGTCTGGCTCATCCACGACAATAACATCTGAAACCCACAGAACGTGAATGTCCGGCTGGCTCAGCCATTACTATAACATCTGAACCCACACATGGTGAAAGTCCAGCTGGCTCAGCAACGACTATAACATCTGAAACCCACAGACGGTGAATGTCCCGCTGGCTCAGCAACGACTATAACATCTGAAACCCACAGACGGTGAATGTCCGGCTGGCTCAGCAACGACTATAACATCTGAAACCCACAGACGGTGAAAGTCCCGCTGGCTCAGCCACGACTATAACATCTGAAACCCACAGACGGTGAATGTCCGGCTGGCTCAGCAACGACTATAACATCTGAAACCCACAGACGGTGAATGTCCGGCTGGCTCAGCAATGACTATAACATATGAAACCCACAGACGGTGAATGTCCGGCTGGCTCAGCCATTACTATAACATCTGAAACACACAGACGATGAATGACTGACTGGCTCAGCCACGACTATAACATCAGAAACCCACAAATGGTGAATGTCCGTCTGGCTCAGCCACGACGATAACATCTGAAACCCACAGACTGTGAATGTCCCGCTGGCTCAGCCACGACTATAACATCAGAAACCCACAGACAGTGAATGTCCCGCTGGCTCAGCCACGACTATAACATCAGAAACCCACAGACGGTGAATGTCCGTCTGGCTCAGCAACGACTATAACATCTGAAACCCACAGAATGTGAATGTCCGGCTGGCTCAGCCATTACTATAACATCTGAAACACACAGACTATGAATGACTGACTGGCTCAGCCACGACTATAACATCAGAAACCCACAAACGGTGAATGTCCGTCTGGCTCATCCACGACAATAACATCTGAAACCCACAGAACGTGAATGTCCGGCTGGCTCAGCCATTACTATAACATCTGAACCCACACATGGTGAAAGTCCAGCTGGCTCAGCAACGACTATAACATCTGAAACCCACAGACGGTGAATGTCCCGCTGGCTCAGCAACGACTATAACATCTGAAACCCACAGACGGTGAATGTCCCGCTGGCTCAGCAACGACTATAACATCTGAAACCCACAGACGGTGAAAGTCCCGCTGGCTCAGCCACGACTATAACATCTGAAACCCACAGACGGTGAATGTCCGGCTGGCTCAGCAACGACTATAACATCTGAAACCCACAGACGGTGAATGTCCGGCTGGCTCAGCAACGACTATAACATCTGAAACCCACAGACGGTGAATGAACAACTGGCTCAGCCACAACTATAACATCTGAAACCCAAAGACGGTGAATGTACGGCTGGCTCAGCCACAACTATAACATCTGAAACCCACACATGCTGAAAGTCCAGCTGGCTCAGCAACGACTATAACATCTGAAACCCACAGACGGTGAATGTCCCGCTGGCTCAGCAACGACTATAACATCAGAAACCCACAGACGGTGAATGTCCCGCTGGCTCAGCAACGACTATAACATCAGAAACCCACAGACGGTGAATGTCCGGCTGGCTCAGCAACGACTATAACATCTTAACCCCACAGACGGTGAATGTCCGACTGGGACAGCAATGACTATAACATCTGAAACCCACAGACGGTGAATGTCCGGCTGGCTCAGCACCGACTATAACATCTGAAACCCACAGACGGTGAATATCCGGCTGTCTCAGCCACGACTATAACATCTGAAACCCAGAGACGGTAAATGTCCGGCTGGCTCAGCCACGACGTTTACATCTGAAACACACAGACGGTGAATGTCCGGCTGGCTCAGCCACGACTTTTACATCTGAAACCCACAGACGGTGACTGTTCCTCTGGCTCAACAACGACTATAACACCTGAAACCCACAGACGGTGAATGTCCGGCTGGCTCAGCAACGACTTTAACATCTGAAACCCACTGACGGTGAATGTCCTGCTGGCTCAGCAACGACTATAACATCTGAAACCCACAGACGGTGAATGTCCGACTGGCTCAGCAACAACTATAACATCAGAAACCCACAGAATGTGAATATCCGGCTGGCTCAGCAACGACTATAACATCTGAAACCCACAGACAGTGAATGTCCCGCTGGCTCAGCAACGACTATAACATCTGAAACCCACAGACGGTGAATGTCCCGCTGGCTCAGCAACGACTATAACATCAGAAACCCACAGACGGTGAATGTCCGGCTGGCTCAGCAACGACTATAACATCTTAACCCCACAGACGGTGAATGTCCGACTGGCACAGCAACGACTATAACATCTGAAACCCACAGACGGTGAATGTCCGGCTGGCTCAGCACCGACTATAACATCTGAAACCCACAGACGGTGAATATCCGGCTGTCTCAGCCACGACTATAACATCTGAAACCCAGAGACGGTAAATGTCCGGCTGGCTCAGCCACGACTTTTACATCTGAAACACACAGACGGTGAATGTCCGGCTGGCTCAGCCACGACTTTTACATCTGAAACCCACAGACGGTGACTGTTCCTCTGGCTCAACAACGACTATAACACCTGAAACCCACAGACGGTGAATGTCCGGCTGGCTCAGCAACGACTATAACATCTGAAACCCACTGACGGTGAATGTCCGGCTGGCTCAGCAACGACTATAACATCTGAAACCCACAGACGGTGAATGTCCGACTGGCTCAGCAACGACTATAACATCAGAAACCCACAGAATGTGAATATCCGGCTGGCTCAGCAACGACTATAACATCTGAAACCCACAGACAGTGAATGTCCCGCTGGCTCAGCAAACGACTATAACATCTGAAACCCACAGACGGTGAATGACCGACTGGCTCAGCCACGATTATAATATCTGAAACCCACAGACGGTGAATGTCCGGCTGGCTCAGCAACGACTATAACTTCTGAAACGCACAGACGGTGAATGTCCCGCTGGCTCAGCAATGACTATAACATATGAAACCCACAGACTGTGAATGTCCGGCTGGCTCAGCCATTACTATAACATCTGAAACACACAGACGATGAATGACTGACTGGCTCAGCCACGACTATAACATCAGAAACCCACAAATGGTGAATGTCCGTCTGGCTCAGCCACGACGATAACATCTGAAACCCACAGACTCTGAATGTCCCGCTGGCTCAGCCACGACTATAACATCAGAAACCCACAGACAGTGAATGTCCCGCTGGCTCAGCCACGACTATAACATCACAAACCCACAGACGGTGAATGTCCGTCTGGCTCATCCACGACAATAACATCTGAAACCCACAGACGGTGAATGTCCGGCTGGCTCAGCCATTACTATAACATCTGAAACACACAGACGATGAATGCCTGACTGGCTCAGTCACGACTATAACATCTGAAACCCACAGACGGTGAATGTCCCGCTGGCTCAGCAACGACTATAACATCTGAAACCCACAGACGGTGAAAGTCCCGCTTGCTCAGCCACGACTATAACATCTGAAACCCACAGACGGTGAATGTCCGGCTGGCTCAGCCACGACTATAACATCTGAAACCCACAGACGGTGAATGTCCGGCTGGCTCAGCACCGACTATAACATCTGAAACCCACAGACGGTGAATATCCGGCTGTCTCAGCCACGACTATAACATCTGAAACCCAGAGACGGTAAAAGTCCGGCTGGCTCATCCACGACTTTTACATCTGAAACCCACAGACGGTGAATGTCCGGCTGGCTCAGCCACGACTTTTACATCTGAAACCCACAGACGGTGACTGTTCCTCTGGCTCAACAACGACTATAACACCTGAAACCCACAGACGGTGAATGTCCGGCTGGCTCAGCAACGACTATAACACCTGAAACACACTGACGGTGAATGTCCGGCTGGCTCAGCAACGACTATAACATCTGAAACCCACAGACGGTGAATGTCCGACTGGCTCAGCAACGACTATAACATCAGAAACCCACAGAATGTGAATATCCGGCTGGCTCAGCAACGACTATAACATCTGAAAACCACAGACAGTGAATGTCCCGCTGGCTCAGCAACGACTATAACATCTGAAACCCACAGACGGTGAATGACCGACTGGCTCAGCCACGATTATAATATCTGAAACCCACAGACGGTGAATGTCCGGCTGGCTCAGCAACGACTATAACTTCTGAAACGCACAGACGGTGAATGTCCGGCTGGCTCAGCCACGACTATAACATCTGAAACCCACAGACGGTGAATGTCCGGCTGGCTCAGCACCGACTATAACATCTGAAACCCACAGACGGTGAATATCCGGCTGTCTCAGCCACGACTATAACATCTGAAACCCAGAGACGGTAAATGTCCGGCTGGCTCATCCACGACTTTTACATCTGAAACCCACAGACGGTGAATGTCCGGCTGGCTCAGCCACGACTTTTACATCTGAAACCCACAGACGGTGACTGTTCCTCTGGCTCAACAACGACTATAACACCTGAAACCCACAGACGGTGAATGTCCGGCTGGCTCAGCAACGACTATAACATCTGAAACACACTGACGGTGAATGTCCGGCTGGCTCAGCAACGACTATAACATCTGAAACCCACAGACGGTGAATGTCCGACTGGCTCAGCAACGACTATAACATCAGAAACCCACAGAATGTGAATATCCGGCTGGCTCAGCAACGACTATAACATCTGAAAACCACAGTCAGTGAATGTCCCGCTGGCTCAGCAACGACTATAACATCTGAAACCCACAGACGGTGAATGACCGACTGGCTCAGCCACGATTATAATATCTGAAACCCACAGACGGTGAATGTCCCGCTGGCTCAGCAATGACTATAACATATGAAACACACAGACTGTGAATGTCCGGCTGGCTCATGCCATTACTATAACATCTGAAACACACAGACGATGAATGACTGACTGGCTCAGCCACGACTATAACATCAGAAACCCACAAATGGTGAATGTCCGTCTGGCTCAGCAACGACTATAACATCTGAAACCCACAGACGGTGAATGTCCCGCTGGCTCAGCAACGACTATAACATCAGAAACCCACAGATGGTGAAAGTCCCGCTGGCTCAGCCACGACTATAACATCTGAAACCCACAGACGGTGAATGTCCGGCTGGCTCAGCAACGACTATAACATCTGAAACCCACAGACGGTGAATGAACAACTGGCTCAGCCACAACTATAACATCTGAAACCCAAAGACGGTGAATGTACGGCTGGCTCAGCCACAACTATAACATCTGAAACCCACACATGGTGAAAGTCCGGCTGGCTCAGCAACGACTATAACATCTGAAACCCACAGACGGTGAATGTCCGGCTGGCTCAGCAACGACTATAACATCTGAAACCCACAAACGGTGAATGTCCGGCTGGCACAGCAACGACTATAACATCTGAAACCCACAGACGGTGAATGTCCGGCTGGCTCAGCACCGACTATAACATCTGAAACCCACAGACGGTGAATATCCGGCTGTCTCAGCCACGACTATAACATCTGAAAACCACAGACGGTAAATGTCCGGCTGGCTCAGCCACGACTTTTACATCTGAAACCCACAGACGGTGAATGTCCGGCTGGCTCAGCCACGACTTTTACATCTGAAACCCACAGACGGTGACTGTTCCGCTGGCTCAACAACGACTATAACACCTGAAACCCACAGACGGTGAATGTCCGGCTGGCTCAGCAACGACTATAACATCTGAAACCCACTGACGGTGAATGTCCGGCTGGCTCAGCAACGACTATAACATCTGAAACCCACAGACGGTGAATGTCCCGCTGGCTCAGCAACGACTATAACATCAGAAACCCACAGACGGTGAATGTCCCGCTGGCTCAGCAACGACTATAACATCAGAAACCCACAGACGGTGAATGTCCGGCTGGCTCAGCAACGACTATAACATCTTAACCACACAGACGGTGAATGTCCGACTGGCACAGCAACGACTATAACATCTGAAACCCACAGACGGTGAATGTCCGGCTGGCTCAGCACCGACTATAACATCTGAAACCCACAGACGGTGAATATCCGACTGTCTCAGCCACGACTATAACATCTGAAACCCACAGACGGTAAATGTCCGGCTGGCTCAGCCACGACTTTTACATCTGAAACACACAGACGGTGAATGTCCGGCTGGCTCAGCCACGACTTTTACATCTGAAACACACAGACGGTGAATGTCCGGCTGGCTCAGCCACGACTATAACATCTGAAACCCACAGACGGTGACTGTTCCTCTGGCTCAACAACGACTATAACACCTGAAACCCACAGACGGTGAATGTCCGGCTGGCTCAGCAACGACTATAACATCTGAAACCCACTGACGGTGAATGTCCGGCTGGCTCAGCAACGACTATAACATCTTAACCCCACAGACGGTGAATGTCCGACTGGCACAGCAACGACTATAACATCTGAAACCCACAGACGGTGAATGTCCGGCTGGCTCAGCAACGACTATAACATCTGAAACCCACAGACGGTGAATGTCCGGCTGGCTCAGCCACGACTTTTACATCTGAAACCCACAGACGGTGACTGTTCCTCTGGCTCAACAACGACTATAACACCTGAAACCCACAGACGGTGAATGTCCGGCTGGCTCAGCAACGACTATAACATCTGAAACCCACAGACGGTGAATGTCCGGCTGGCTCAGCAACGACTATAACATCTGAAACCCACAGACGGTGAATGTCTGACTGGCTCAGCAACGACTATAACATCAGAAACCCACAGAATGTGAATATCCGGCTGGCTCAGCAACGACTATAACATCTGAAACCCACAGACAGTGAATGTCCCGCTGGCTCAGCAACGACTATAACATCTGAAACCCACAGACGGTGAATGACTGACTGGCTCAGCCACGATTATAATATCTGAAACCCACAGACGGTGAATGTCCGGCTGGCTCAGCAACGACTATAACTTCTGAAACGCACAGACGGTGAATGTCCCGCTGGCTCAGCAATGACTATAACATATGAAACCCACAGACTGTGAATGTCCGGCTGGCTCAGCCATTACTATAACATCTGAAACACACAGACGATGAATGACTGACTGGCTCAGCCACGACTATAACATCAGAAACCCACAAATGGTGAATGTCCGTCTGGCTCAGCCACGACGATAACATCTGAAACCCACAGACTCTGAATGTCCCGCTGGCTCAGCCACGACTATAACATCAGAAACCCACAGACAGTGAATGTCCCGCTGGCTCAGCCACGACTATAACATCAGAAACCCACAGACGGTGAATGTCCGTCTGGCTCAGCAACGACTATAACATCTGAAACCCACAGAATGTGAATGTCCGGCTGGCTCAGCCATTACTATAACATCTGAAACACACAGACTATGAATGACTGACTGGCTCAGCCACGACTATAACATCAGAAACCCACAAACGGTGAATGTCCGTCTGGCTCATCCACGACAATAACATCTGAAACCCACAGAACGTGAATGTCCGGCTGGCTCAGCCATTACTATAACATCTGAACCCACACATGGTGAAAGTCCAGCTGGCTCAGCAACGACTATAACATCTGAAACCCACAGACGGTGAATGTCCCGCTGGCTCAGCAACGACTATAACATCTGAAACCCACAGACGGTGAATGTCCCGCTGGCTCAGCAACGACTATAACATCTGAAACCCACAGACGGTGAAAGTCCCGCTGGCTCAGCCACGACTATAACATCTGAAACCCACAGACGGTGAATGTCCGGCTGGCTCAGCAACGACTATAACATCTGAAACCCACAGACGGTGAATGTCCGGCTGGCTCAGCAACGACTATAACATCTGAAACCCACAGACGGTGAATGAACAACTGGCTCAGCCACAACTATAACATCTGAAACCCAAAGACGGTGAATGTACGGCTGGCTCAGCCACAACTATAACATCTGAAACCCACACATGCTGAAAGTCCAGCTGGCTCAGCAACGACTATAACATCTGAAACCCACAGACGGTGAATGTCCCGCTGGCTCAGCAACGACTATAACATCAGAAACCCACAGACGGTGAATGTCCCGCTGGCTCAGCAACGACTATAACATCAGAAACCCACAGACGGTGAATGTCCGGCTGGCTCAGCAACGACTATAACATCTTAACCCCACAGACGGTGAATGTCCGACTGGCACAGCAATGACTATAACATCTGAAACCCACAGACGGTGAATGTCCGGCTGGCTCAGCACCGACTATAACATCTGAAACCCACAGACGGTGAATATCCGGCTGTCTCAGCCACGACTATAACATCTGAAACCCAGAGACGGTAAATGTCCGGCTGGCTCAGCCACGACGTTTACATCTGAAACACACAGACGGTGAATGTCCGGCTGGCTCAGCCACGACTTTTACATCTGAAACCCACAGACGGTGACTGTTCCTCTGGCTCAACAACGACTATAACACCTGAAACCCACAGACGGTGAATGTCCGGCTGGCTCAGCAACGACTTTAACATCTGAAACCCACTGACGGTGAATGTCCTGCTGGCTCAGCAACGACTATAACATCTGAAACCCACAGACGGTGAATGTCCGACTGGCTCAGCAACGACTATAACATCAGAAACCCACAGAATGTGAATATCCGGCTGGCTCAGCAACGACTATAACATCTGAAACCCACAGACAGTGAATGTCCCGCTGGCTCAGCAACGACTATAACATCTGAAACCCACAGACGGTGAATGTCCCGCTGGCTCAGCAACGACTATAACATCAGAAACCCACAGACGGTGAATGTCCGGCTGGTTCAGCAACGACTATAACATCTTAACCCCACAGACGGTGAATGTCCGACTGGCACAGCAACGACTATAACATCTGAAACCCACAGACGGTGAATGTCCGGCTGGCTCAGCACCGACTATAACATCTGAAACCCACAGACGGTGAATATCCGGCTGTCTCAGCCACGACTATAACATCTGAAACCCAGAGACGGTAAATGTCCGGCTGGCTCAGCCACGACTTTTACATCTGAAACACACAGACGGTGAATGTCCGGCTGGCTCAGCCACGACTTTTACATCTGAAACCCACAGACGGTGACTGTTCCTCTGGCTCAACAACGACTATAACACCTGAAACCCACAGACGGTGAATGTCCGGCTGGCTCAGCAACGACTATAACATCTGAAACCCACTGACGGTGAATGTCCGGCTGGCTCAGCAACGACTATAACATCTGAAACCCACAGACGGTGAATGTCCGACTGGCTCAGCAACGACTATAACATCAGAAACCCACAGAATGTGAATATCCGGCTGGCTCAGCAACGACTATAACATCTGAAACCCACAGACAGTGAATGTCCCGCTGGCTCAGCAACGACTATAACATCTGAAACCCACAGACGGTGAATGACCGACTGGCTCAGCCACGATTATAATATCTGAAACCCACAGACGGTGAATGTCCGGCTGGCTCAGCAACGACTATAACTTCTGAAACGCACAGACGGTGAATGTCCCGCTGGCTCAGCAATGACTATAACATATGAAACCCACAGACTGTGAATGTCCGGCTGGCTCAGCCATTACTATAACATCTGAAACACACAGACGATGAATGACTGACTGGCTCAGCCACGACTATAACATCAGAAACCCACAAATGGTGAATGTCCGTCTGGCTCAGCCACGACGATAACATCTGAAACCCACAGACTGTGAATGTCCCGCTGGCTCAGCCACGACTATAACATCAGAAACCCACAGACGGTGAATGTCCGGCTGGCTCAGCAACGACTATAACATCTGAAACCCACTGACGGTGAATGTCCGGCTGGCTCAGCAACGACTATAACATCTTAACCCCACAGACGGTGAATGTCCGACTGGCACAGCAACGACTATAACATCTGAAACCCACAGACGGTGAATGTCCGGCTGGCTCAGCAACGACTATAACATCTGAAACCCACAGACGGTGAATGTCCGGCTGGCTCAGCCACGACTTTTACATCTGAAACCCACAGACGGTGACTGTTCCTCTGGCTCAACAACGACTATAACACCTGAAACCCACAGACGGTGAATGTCCGGCTGGCTCAGCAACGACTATAACATCTGAAACCCACTGACGGTGAATGTCCGGCTGGCTCAGCAACGACTATAACATCTGAAACCCACAGACGGTGAATGTCTGACTGGCTCAGCAACGACTATAACATCAGAAACCCACAGAATGTGAATATCCGGCTGGCTCAGCAACGACTATAACATCTGAAACCCACAGACAGTGAATGTCCCGCTGGCTCAGCAACGACTATAACATCTGAAACCCACAGACGGTGAATGACTGACTGGCTCAGCCACGATTATAATATCTGAAACCCACAGACGGTGAATGTCCGGCTGGCTCAGCAACGACTATAACTTCTGAAACGCACAGACGGTGAATGTCCCGCTGGCTCAGCAATGACTATAACATATGAAACCCACAGACTGTGAATGTCCGGCTGGCTCAGCCATTACTATAACATCTGAAACACACAGACGATGAATGACTGACTGGCTCAGCCACGACTATAACATCAGAAACCCACAAATGGTGAATGTCCGTCTGGCTCAGCCACGACGATAACATCTGAAACCCACAGACTGTGAATGTCCCGCTGGCTCAGCCACGACTATAACATCAGAAACCCACAGACAGTGAATGTCCCGCTGGCTCAGCCACGACTATAACATCAGAAACCCACAGACGGTGAATGTCCGTCTGGCTCAGCAACGACTATAACATCTGAAACCCACAGAATGTGAATGTCCGGCTGGCTCAGCCATTACTATAACATCTGAAACACACAGACTATGAATGACTGACTGGCTCAGCCACGACTATAACATCAGAAACCCACAAACGGTGAATGTCCGTCTGGCTCATCCACGACAATAACATCTGAAACCCACAGAACGTGAATGTCCGGCTGGCTCAGCCATTACTATAACATCTGAACCCACACATGGTGAAAGTCCAGCTGGCTCAGCAACGACTATAACATCTGAAACCCACAGACGGTGAATGTCCCGCTGGCTCAGCAACGACTATAACATCTGAAACCCACAGACGGTGAATGTCCCGCTGGCTCAGCAACGACTATAACATCTGAAACCCACAGACGGTGAAAGTCCCGCTGGCTCAGCCACGACTATAACATCTGAAACCCACAGACGGTGAATGTCCGGCTGGCTCAGCAACGACTATAACATCTGAAACCCACAGACGGTGAATGTCCGGCTGGCTCAGCAACGACTATAACATCTGAAACCCACAGACGGTGAATGAACAACTGGCTCAGCCACAACTATAACATCTGAAACCCAAAGACGGTGAATGTACGGCTGGCTCAGCCACAACTATAACATCTGAAACCCACACATGCTGAAAGTCCAGCTGGCTCAGCAACGACTATAACATCTGAAACCCACAGACGGTGAATGTCCCGCTGGCTCAGCAACGACTATAACATCAGAAACCCACAGACGGTGAATGTCCCGCTGGCTCAGCAACGACTATAACATCAGAAACCCACAGACGGTGAATGTCCGGCTGGCTCAGCAACGACTATAACATCTTAACCCCACAGACGGTGAATGTCCGACTGGCACAGCAATGACTATAACATCTGAAACCCACAGACGGTGAATGTCCGGCTGGCTCAGCACCGACTATAACATCTGAAACCCACAGACGGTGAATATCCGGCTGTCTCAGCCACGACTATAACATCTGAAACCCAGAGACGGTAAATGTCCGGCTGGCTCAGCCACGACGTTTACATCTGAAACACACAGACGGTGAATGTCCGGCTGGCTCAGCCACGACTTTTACATCTGAAACCCACAGACGGTGACTGTTCCTCTGGCTCAACAACGACTATAACACCTGAAACCCACAGACGGTGAATGTCCGGCTGGCTCAGCAACGACTTTAACATCTGAAACCCACTGACGGTGAATGTCCTGCTGGCTCAGCAACGACTATAACATCTGAAACCCACAGACGGTGAATGTCCGACTGGCTCAGCAACGACTATAACATCAGAAACCCACAGAATGTGAATATCCGGCTGGCTCAGCAACGACTATAACATCTGAAACCCACAGACAGTGAATGTCCCGCTGGCTCAGCAACGACTATAACATCTGAAACCCACAGACGGTGAATGTCCCGCTGGCTCAGCAACGACTATAACATCAGAAACCCACAGACGGTGAATGTCCGGCTGGCTCAGCAACGACTATAACATCTTAACCCCACAGACGGTGAATGTCCGACTGGCACAGCAACGACTATAACATCTGAAACCCACAGACGGTGAATGTCCGGCTGGCTCAGCACCGACTATAACATCTGAAACCCACAGACGGTGAATATCCGGCTGTCTCAGCCACGACTATAACATCTGAAACCCAGAGACGGTAAATGTCCGGCTGGCTCAGCCACGACTTTTACATCTGAAACACACAGACGGTGAATGTCCGGCTGGCTCAGCCACGACTTTTACATCTGAAACCCACAGACGGTGACTGTTCCTCTGGCTCAACAACGACTATAACACCTGAAACCCACAGACGGTGAATGTCCGGCTGGCTCAGCAACGACTATAACATCTGAAACCCACTGACGGCGAATGTCCGGCTGGCTCAGCAACGACTATAACATCTGAAACCCACAGACGGTGAATGTCCGACTGGCTCAGCAACGACTATAACATCAGAAACCCACAGAATGTGAATATCCGGCTGGCTCAGCAACGACTATAACATCTGAAACCCACAGACAGTGAATGTCCCGCTGGCTCAGCAACGACTATAACATCTGAAACCCACAGACGGTGAATGACCGACTGGCTCAGCCACGATTATAATATCTGAAACCCACAGACGGTGAATGTCCGGCTGGCTCAGCAACGACTATAACTTCTGAAACGCACAGACGGTGAATGTCCCGCTGGCTCAGCAATGACTATAACATATGAAACCCACAGACTGTGAATGTCCGGCTGGCTCAGCCATTACTATAACATCTGAAACACACAGACGATGAATGACTGACTGGCTCAGCCACGACTATAACATCAGAAACCCACAAATGGTGAATGTCCGTCTGGCTCAGCCACGACGATAACATCTGAAACCCACAGACTGTGAATGTCCCGCTGGCTCAGCCACGACTATAACATCAGAAACCCACAGACAGTGAATGTCCCGCTGGCTCAGCCACGACTATAACATCACAAACCCACAGACGGTGAATGTCCGTCTGGCTCATCCACGACAATAACATCTGAAACCCACAGACGGTGAATGTCCGGCTGGCTCAGCCATTACTATAACATCTGAAACACACAGACGATGAATGCCTGACTGGCTCAGTCACGACTATAACATCTGAAACCCACAGACGGTGAATGTCCCGCTGGCTCAGCAACGACTATAACATCTGAAACCCACAGACGGTGAAAGTCCCGCTTGCTCAGCCACGACTATAACATCTGAAACCCACAGACGGTGAATGTCCGGCTGGCTCAGCCACGACTATAACATCTGAAACCCACAGACGGTGAATGTCCGGCTGGCTCAGCACCGACTATAACATCTGAAACCCACAGACGGTGAATATCCGGCTGTCTCAGCCACGACTATAACATCTGAAACCCAGAGACGGTAAAAGTCCGGCTGGCTCATCCACGACTTTAACATCTGAAACCCACAGACGGTGAATGTCCGGCTGGCTCAGCCACGACTTTTACATCTGAAACCCACAGACGGTGACTGTTCCTCTGGCTCAACAACGACTATAACACCTGAAACCCACAGACGGTGAATGTCCGGCTGGCTCAGCAACGACTATAACACCTGAAACACACTGACGGTGAATGTCCGGCTGGCTCAGCAACGACTATAACATCTGAAACCCACAGACGGTGAATGTCCGACTGGCTCAGCAACGACTATAACATCAGAAACCCACAGAATGTGAATATCCGGCTGGCTCAGCAACGACTATAACATCTGAAAACCACAGACAGTGAATGTCCCGCTGGCTCAGCAACGACTATAACATCTGAAACCCACAGACGGTGAATGACCGACTGGCTCAGCCACGATTATAATATCTGAAACCCACAGACGGTGAATGTCCGGCTGGCTCAGCAACGACTATAACTTCTGAAACGCACAGACGGTGAATGTCCCGCTGCCTCAGCAATGACTATAACATATGAAACCCACAGACTGTGAATGTCCGGCTGGCTCAGCCATTACTATAACATCTGAAACACACAGACGATGAATGACTGACTGGCTCAGCCACGACTATAACATCAGAAACCCACAAATGGTGAATGTCCGTCTGGCTCAGCCACGACGATAACATCTGAAACCCACAGACTGTGAATGTCCCGCTGGCTCAGCCACGACTATAACATCAGAAACCCACAGACAGTGAATGTCCCGCTGGCTCAGCCACGACTATAACATCAGAAACCCACAGACGGTGAATGTCCGTCTGGCTCAGCAACGACTATAACATCTGAAACCCACAGAATGTGAATGTCCGGCTGGCTCAGCCATTACTATAACATCTGAAACACACAGACTATGAATGACTGACTGGCTCAGCCACGACTATAACATCAGAAACCCACAAACGGTGAATGTCCGTCTGGCTCATCCACGACAATAACATCTGAAACCCACAGAATGTGAATGTCCGGCTGGCTCAGCCATTACTATAACATCTGAAACACACAGACGATGAATGTCTGACTGGCTGAGTCACGACTATAACATCTGAAACCCACAGACGGTGAATGTCCCGCTGGCTCAGCAACGACTATAACATCTGAAACCCACAGACGGTGAAAGTCCCGCTTGCTCAGCCACGACTATAACATCTGAAACCCACAGACGGTGAATGTCCGGCTGGCTCAGCCACGACTATAACATCTGAAACCCAAAGACGGTGAATGTCCGGCTGGCTCAGCCATTACTATAACATCTGAAACACACAGATGATGAATGACTGACTGGCTCAGCCACGACTATAACATCAGAAACCCACAGACGGTGAATCTCCGTCTGGCTCAGCCACGACTATAACATCTGAAACCCACAGTCTGTGAATGTCCGGCTGGCTCAGCCATTACTATAACATCTGAAACACACAGACGATGAATGACTGATTGGCTCAGCCACGACTATAACATCAGACACCCACAGACGGTGAATCTCCGTCTGGCTCAGCAACGACTATAACATCTGAAACCCACAGACGGTGAATGTCCCGCTGGCTCAGCAACGACTATAACATCTGAAACCCACAGACGGTGAAAGTCCCGCTGGCTCAGCCAAGACTATAACATCTGAAACCCACAGACGGTGAATGTCCCGCTGGCTCAGCAACGACTATAACATCAGAAACCCACAGATGGTGAAAGTCCCGCTGGCTCAGCCACGACAATAACATCTGAAACCCACAGACGGTGAATGTCCGGCTGGCTCAGCAACGACTATAACATCTGAAACCCACAGACGGTGAATGAACAACTGGCTCAGCCACAACTATAACATCTGAAACCCAAAGACGGTGAATGTACGGCTGGCTCAGCCACAACTATAACATCTGAAACCCACACATGGTGAAAGTCCGGCTGGCTCAGCAACGACTATAACATCTGAAACCCACAGACGGTGAATGTCCGGCTGGCTCAGCAACGACTATAACATCTGAAACCCACAAACGGTGAATGTCCGGCTGGCACAGCAACGACTATAACATCTGAAACCCACAGACGGTGAATGTCCGGCTGGCTCAGCACCGACTATAACATCTGAAACCCACAGACGGTGAATATCCGGCTGTCTCAGCCACGACTATAACATCTGAAAACCACAGACGGTAAATGTCCGGCTGGCTCAGCCACGACTTTTACATCTGAAACCCACAAACGGTGAATGTCCGGCTGGCTCAGCCACGACTTTTACATCTGAAACCCACAGACAGTGACTGTTCCGCTGGCTCAACAACGACTATAACACCTGAAACCCACAGACGGTGAATGTCCGGCTGGCTCAGCAACAACTATAACATCTGAAACCTACTGACCCTGAATGTCCGGCTGGCTCAGCAACGACTATAACATCTGAAACCCACAGACGGTGAATGTCCCGCTGGCTCAGCAACGACTATAACATCTGAAACCCACAGACGGTGAATGACCGACTGGCTCAGCCACGATTATAATATCTGAAACCCACAGACGGTGAATGTCCGGCTGGCTCAGCAACGACTATAACTTCTGAAACGCACAGACGGTGAATGTCCCGCTGGCTCAGCAATGACTATAACATATGAAACCCACAGACTGTGAATGTCCGGCTGGCTCATCCACGACAATAACATCTGAAACACACAGACGATGAATGACTGACTGGCTCAGCTACGACTATAACATCAGAAACCCACAGACGGTGAATGTCCGGCTGGCTCAGCACCGACTATAACATCTGAAACCCACAGACGGTGAATATCCGGCTGTCTCAGCCACGACTATAACATCTGAAACCCAGAGACGGTAAATGTCCGGCTGGCTCATCCACGACTTTTACATCTGAAACCCACAGACGGTGAATGTCCGGCTGGCTCAGCCACGACTTTTACATCTGAAACCCACAGACGGTGACTGTTCCTCTGGCTCAACAACGACTATAACACCTGAAACCCACAGACGGTGAATGTCCGGCTGGCTCAGCAACGACTATAACACCTGAAACACACTGACGGTGAATGTCCGGCTGGCTCAGCAACGACTATAACATCTGAAACCCACAGACGGTGAATGTCCGGCTGGCTCAGCAACGACTATAACATCTGAAAACCACAGACAGTGAATGTCCCGCTGGCTCAGCAACGACTATAACATCTGAAACCCACAGACGGTGAATGACCGACTGGCTCAGCCACGATTATAATATCTGATACCCACAGATGGTGAATGTCCGGCTGGCTCAGCAACGACTATAACTTCTGAAACGCACAGACGGTGAATGTCCCGCTGGCTCAGCAATGACTATAACATATGAAACCCACAGACTGTGAATGTCCGGCTGGCTCAGCCATTACTATAACATCTGAAACACACAGACGATGAATGACTGACTGGCTCAGCCACGACTATAACATCAGAAACCCACAAATGGTGAATGTCCGTCTGGCTCAGCCACGACGATAACATCTGAAACCCACAGACTGTGAATGTCCCGCTGGCTCAGCCACGACTATAACATCAGAAACCCACAGACAGTGAATGTCCCGCTGGCTCAGCCACGACTATAACATCAGAAACCCACAGACGGTGAATGTCCGTCTGGCTCAGCAACGACTATAACATCTGAAACCCACAGAATGTGAATGTCCGGCTGGCTCAGCCATTACTATAACATCTGAAACACACAGACTATGAATGACTGACTGGCTCAGCCACGACTATAACATCAGAAACCCACAAACGGTGAATGTCCGTCTGGCTCATCCACGACAATAACATCTGAAACCCACAGAACGTGAATGTCCGGCTGGCTCAGCCATTACTATAACATCTGAAACACACAGACGATGAATGTCTGACTGGCTGAGTCACGACTATAACATCTGAAACCCACAGACGGTGAATGTCCCGCTGGCTCAGCAACGACTATAACATCTGAAACCCACAGACGGTGAAAGTCCCGCTTGCTCAGCCACGACTATAACATCTGAAACCCACAGACGGTGAATGTCCGGCTGGCTCAGCCACGACTATAACATCTGAAACCCAAAGACGGTGAATGTCCGGCTGGCTCAGCCATTACTATAACATCTGAAACACACAGATGATGAATGACTGACTGGCTCAGCCACGACTATAACATCAGAAACCCACAGACGGTGAATCTCCGTCTGGCTCAGCCACGACTATAACATCTGAAACCCACAGTCTGTGAATGTCCGGCTGGCTCAGCCATTACTATAACATCTGAAACACACAGACGATGAATGACTGACTGGCTCAGCCACGACTATAACATCAGAAACCCACAGACGGTGAATCTCCGTCTGGCTCAGCAACGACTATAACATCTGAAACCCACAGACGGTGAATGTCCCGCTGGCTCAGCCAAGACTATAACATCTGAAACCCACAGACGGTGAATGTCCCGCTGGCTCAGCAACGACTATAACATCAGAAACCCACAGATGGTGAAAGTCCCGCTGGCTCAGCCACGACTATAGCATCTGAAACCCACAGACGGTGAATGTCCGGCTGGCTCAGCAACGACTATAACATCTGAAACCCACAGACGGTGAATGAACAACTGGCTCAGCCACAACTATAACATCTGAAACCCAAAGACGGTGAATGTACGGCTGGCTCAGCCACAACTATAACATCTGAAACCCACACATGGTGAAAGTCCGGCTGGCTCAGCAACGACTATAACATCTGAAACCCACAGACGGTGAATGTCCGGCTGGCTCAGCAACGACTATAACATCTGAAACCCACAAACGGTGAATGTCCGGCTGGCACAGCAACGACTATAACATCTGAAACCCACAGACGGTGAATGTCCGGCTGGCTCAGCACCGACTATAACATCTGAAACCCACAGACGGTGAATATCCGGCTGTCTCAGCCACGACTATAACATCTGAAAACCACAGACGGTAAATGTCCGGCTGGCTCAGCCACGACTTGTTACATCTGAAACCCACAGACGGTGAATGTCCGGCTGGCTCAGCCACGACTTTTACATCTGAAACCCACAGACGGTGACTGTTCCGCTGGCTCAACAACGACTATAACACCTGAAACCCACAGACGGTGAATGTCCGGCTGGCTCAGCAACAACTATAACATCTGAAACCTACTGACGGTGAATGTCCGGCTGGCTCAGCAACGACTATAACATCTGAAACCCACAGACGGTGAATGTCCCGCTGGCTCAGCAACGACTATAACATCTGAAACCCACAGACGGTGAATGACCGACTGGCTCAGCCACGATTATAATATCTGAAACCCACAGACGGTGAATGTCCGGCTGGCTCAGCAACGACTATAACTTCTGAAACGCACAGACGGTGAATGTCCCGCTGGCTCAGCAATGACTATAACATATGAAACCCACAGACTGTGAATGTCCGGCTGGCTCATCCACGACAATAACATCTGAAACACACAGACGATGAATGACTGACTGGCTCAGCTACGACTATAACATCAGAAACCCACAAACGGTGAATGTCCGTCTGGCTCAGCCACGACGATAACATCTGAAACCCACAGACTGTGAATGTCCGGCTGGCTCAGCCATTACTATAACATATGAAACACACAGACGATGAATGACTGACTGGCTCAGCCACGACTATAACATCAGAAACCCACAGACGGTGAATGTCCGTATGGCTCAGCAACGACTATAACATCTGAAACCCACAGACTGTGAATGTCCGGCTGGCTCAGCCATTACTATAACATCTGAAACACACAGACGATGAATGACTGACTGGCTCAGTCACGACTATAACATCTGAAACCCACAGACGGTGAATGTCCCGCTGGCTCAGCAACGACTATAACATCTGAAACCCACAGACGGTGAAAGTCCCGCTGGCTCAGCCACGACTATAACATCTGAAACCCACAGATGGTGAATGTCCAGCTGGCTCAGCCACGACTATAACATCTGAAACCCAAAGACGGTGAATGTCCGGCTGGCTCAGCCATTACTATAACATCAGAAACACACAGACGATGAATGACTGACTGGCTCAGCCACGACTATAACATCAGAAACCCACAGACGGTGAATGTCCGTCTGGCTCAGCCACGACTCTAACATCTGAAACCCACAGACGGTGAATGTCCCGCTGGCTCAGCAACGACTATAAGATCTGAAACCCACATACGGTGAAAGTCCCGTTGTCTCAGCCACTACTATAACATCTGAAACAGACAGACGGTGAATGTCCGGCTGGCTCAGCAACGACTATAACATCTGAAACCCACAGACGGTGAATGTCCCGCTGGCTCAGCAACGACTATAACATCAGAAACCCACAGATGGTGAAAGTCCCACTGGCTCAGCCACGACTCTAACACCTGAAACACACTGACGGTGAATGTCCGGCTGGCTCAGCAACGACTATAACATCTGAAACCCACAGACGGTGAATGTCCGACTGGCTCAGCAACGACTATAACATCAGAAACCCACAGAATGTGAATATCCGGCTGGCTCAGCAACGACTATAACATCTGAAAACCACAGACAGTGAATGTCCCGCTGGCTCAGCAACGACTATAACATCTGAAACCCACAGACGGTGAATGACCGACTGGCTCAGCCACGATTATAATATCTGAAACCCACAGACGGTGAATGTCCGGCTGGCTCAGCAACGACTATAACTTCTGAAACGCACAGACGGTGAATGTCCCGCTGGCTCAGCAATGACTATAACATATGAAACCCACAGACTGTGAATGTCCGGCTGGCTCAGCCATTACTATAACATCTGAAACACACAGACGATGAATGACTGACTGGCTCAGCCACGACTATAACATCAGAAACCCACAAATGGTGAATGTCCGTCTGGCTCAGCCACGACGATAACATCTGAAACCCACAGACTGTGAATGTCCCGCTGGCTCAGCCACGACTATAACATCAGAAACCCACAGACAGTGAATGTCCCGCTGGCTCAGCCACGACTATAACATCAGAAACCCACAGACGGTGAATGTCCGTCTGGCTCAGCAACGACTATAACATCTGAAACCCACAGAATGTGAATGTCCGGCTGGCTCAGCCATTACTATAACATCTGAAACACACAGACTATGAATGACTGACTGGCTCAGCCACGACTATAACATCAGAAACCCACAAACGGTGAATGTCCGTCTGGCTCATCCACGACAATAACATCTGAAACCCACAGAATGTGAATGTCCGGCTGGCTCAGCCATTACTATAACATCTGAAACACACAGACGATGAATGTCTGACTGGCTCAGTCACGACTATAACATCTGAAACCCACAGACGGTGAATGTCCCGCTGGCTCAGCAACGACTATAACATCTGAAACCCACAGACGGTGAAAGTCCCGCTTGCTCAGCCACGACTATAACATCTGAAACCCACAGACGGTGAATGTCCGGCTGGCTCAGCCACGACTATAACATCTGAAACCCAAAGACGGTGAATGTCCGGCTGGCTCAGCCATTACTATAACATCTGAAACACACAGATGATGAATGACTGACTGGCTCAGCCACGACTATAACATCAGAAACCCACAGACGGTGAATCTCCGTCTGGCTCAGCCACGACTATAACATCTGAAACCCACAGTCTGTGAATGTCCGGCTGGCTCAGCCATTACTATAACATCTGAAACACACAGACGATGAATGACTGACTGGCTCAGCCACGACTATAACATCAGAAACCCACAGACGGTGAATCTCCGTCTGGCTCAGCAACGACTATAACATCTGAAACCCACAGACGGTGAATGTCCCGCTGGCTCAGCCAAGACTATAACATCTGAAACCCACAGACGGTGAATGTCCCGCTGGCTCAGCAACGACTATAACATCAGAAACCCACAGATGGTGAAAGTCCCGCTGGCTCAGCCACGACTATAACATCTGAAACCCACAGACGGTGAATGTCCGGCTGGCTCAGCAACGACTATAACATCTGAAACCCACAGACGGTGAATGAACAACTGGCTCAGCCACAACTATAACATCTGAAACCCAAAGACGGTGAATGTACGGCTGGCTCAGCCACAACTATAACATCTGAAACCCACACATGGTGAAAGTCCGGCTGGCTCAGCAACGACTATAACATCTGAAACCCACAGACGGTGAATGTCCGGCTGGCTCAGCAACGACTATAACATCTGAAACCCACAAACGGTGAATGTCCGGCTGGCACAGCAACGACTATAACATCTGAAACCCACAGACGGTGAATGTCCGGCTGGCTCAGCACCGACTATAACATCTGAAACCCACAGACGGTGAATATCCGGCTGTCTCAGCCACGACTATAACATCTGAAAACCACAGACGGTAAATGTCCGGCTGGCTCAGCCACGACTTGTTACATCTGAAACCCACAGACGGTGAATGTCCGGCTGGCTCAGCCACGACTTTTACATCTGAAACCCACAGACGGTGACTGTTCCGCTGGCTCAACAACGACTATAACACCTGAAACCCACAGACGGTGAATGTCCGGAAGGCTCAGCAACAACTATAACATCTGAAACCTACTGACGGTGAATGTCCGGCTGGCTCAGCAACGACTATAACATCTGAAACCCACAGACGGTGAATGTCCCGCTGGCTCAGCAACGACTATAACATCTGAAACCCACAGACGGTGAATGACCGACTGGCTCAGCCACGATTATAATATCTGAAACCCACAGACGGTGAATGTCCGGCTGGCTCAGCAACGACTATAACTTCTGAAACGCACAGACGGTGAATGTCCCGCTGGCTCAGCAATGACTATAACATATGAAACCCACAGACTGTGAATGTCCGGCTGGCTCATCCACGACAATAACATCTGAAACACACAGACGATGAATGACTGACTGGCTCAGCTACGACTATAACATCAGAAACCCACAAACGGTGAATGTCCGTCTGGCTCAGCCACGACGATAACATCTGAAACCCACAGACTGTGAATGTCCGGCTGGCTCAGCCATTACTATAACATATGAAACACACAGACGATGAATGACTGACTGGCTCAGCCACGACTATAACATCAGAAACCCACAGACGGTGAATGTCCGTCTGGCTCAGCAACGACTATAACATCTGAAACCCACAGACTGTGAATGTCCGGCTGGCTCAGCCATTACTATAACATCTGAAACACACAGACGATGAATGACTGACTGGCTCAGTCACGACTATAACATCTGAAACCCACAGACGGTGAATGTCCCGCTGGCTCAGCAACGACTATAACATCTGAAACCCACAGACGGTGAAAGTCCCGCTGGCTCAGCCACGACTATAACATCTGAAACCCACAGATGGTGAATGTCCAGCTGGCTCAGCCACGACTATAACATCTGAAACCCAAAGACGGTGAATGTCCGGCTGGCTCAGCCATTACTATAACATCAGAAACACACAGACGATGAATGACTGACTGGCTCAGCCACGACTATAACATCAGAAACCCACAGACGGTGAATGTCCGTCTGGCTCAGCCACGACTCTAACATCTGAAACCCACAGACGGTGAATGTCCCGCTGGCTCAGCAACGACTATAACATCTGAAACCCACATACGGTGAAAGTCCCGTTGTCTCAGCCACTACTATAACATCTGAAACAGACAGACGGTGAATGTCCGGCTGGCTCAGCAACGACTATAACATCTGAAACCCACAGACGGTGAATGTCCCGCTGGCTCAGCAACGACTATAACATCAGAAACCCACAGATGGTGAAAGTCCCACTGGCTCAGCCACGACTCTAACACCTGAAACACACTGACGGTGAATGTCCGGCTGGCTCAGCAACGACTATAACATCTGAAACCCACAGACGGTGAATGTCCGACTGGCTCAGCAACGACTATAACATCAGAAACCCACAGAATGTGAATATCCGGCTGGCTCAGCAACGACTATAACATCTGAAAACCACAGACAGTGAATGTCCCGCTGGCTCAGCAACGACTATAACATCTGAAACCCACAGACGGTGAATGACCGACTGGCTCAGCCACGATTATAATATCTGAAACCCACAGACGGTGAATGTCCGGCTGGCTCAGCAACGACTATAACTTCTGAAACGCACAGACGGTGAATGTCCCGCTGGCTCAGCAATGACTATAACATATGAAACCCACAGACTGTGAATGTCCGGCTGGCTCAGCCATTACTATAACATCTGAAACACACAGACGATGAATGACTGACTGGCTCAGCCACGACTATAACATCAGAAACCCACAAATGGTGAATGTCCGTCTGGCTCAGCCACGACGATAACATCTGAAACCCACAGACTGTGAATGTCCCGCTGGCTCAGCCACGACTATAACATCAGAAACCCACAGACAGTGAATGTCCCGCTGGCTCAGCCACGACTATAACATCAGAAACCCACAGACGGTGAATGTCCGTCTGGCTCAGCAACGACTATAACATCTGAAACCCACAGAATGTGAATGTCCGGCTGGCTCAGCCATTACTATAACATCTGAAACACACAGACTATGAATGACTGACTGGCTCTGCCACGACTATAACATCAGAAACCCACAAACGGTGAATGTCCGTCTGGCTCATCCACGACAATAACATCTGAAACCCACAGAATGTGAATGTCCGGCTGGCTCAGCCATTACTATAACATCTGAAACACACAGACGATGAATGTCTGACTGGCTCAGTCACGACTATAACATCTGAAACCCACAGACGGTGAATGTCCCGCTGGCTCAGCAACGACTATAACATCTGAAACCCACAGACGGTGAAAGTCCCGCTTGCTCAGCCACGACTATAACATCTGAAACCCACAGACGGTGAATGTCCGGCTGGCTCAGCCACGACTATAACATCTGAAACCCAAAGACGGTGAATGTCCGGCTGGCTCAGCCATTACTATAACATCTGAAACACACAGATGATGAATGACTGACTGGCTCAGCCACGACTATAACATCAGAAACCCACAGACGGTGAATCTCCGTCTGGCTCAGCCACGACTATAACATCTGAAACCCACAGTCTGTGAATGTCCGGCTGGCTCAGCCATTACTATAACATCTGAAACACACAGACGATGAATGACTGACTGGCTCAGCCACGACTATAACATCAGAAACCCACAGACGGTGAATCTCCGTCTGGCTCAGCAACGACTATAACATCTGAAACCCACAGACGGTGAATGTCCCGCTGGCTCAGCAACGACTATAACATCTGAAACCCACAGACGGTGAAAGTCCCGCTGGCTCAGCCATGACTATAACATCTGAAACCCACAGACGGTGAATGTCCAGCTGGCTCAGCAACGACTATAACATCTGAAACCCACAGACGGTGAATGTCCCGCTGGCTCAGCAACGACTATAACATCAGAAACCCACAGATGGTGAAAGTCCCGCTGGCTCAGCCACGACTATAAAATCTGAAACCCACAGACGGTGAATGTCCGGCTGGCTCAGCAACGACTATAACATCTGAAACCCACAGACGGTGAATGAACAACTGGCTCAGCCACAACTATAACATCTGAAACCCAAAGACGGTGAATGTACGGCTGGCTCAGCCACAACTATAACATCTGAAACCCACACATGGTGAAAGTCCGGCTGGCTCAGCAACGACTATAACATCTGAAACCCACAGACGGTGAATGTCCGGCTGGCTCAGCAACGACTATAACATCTGAAACCCACAAACGGTGAATGTCCGGCTGGCACAGCAACGACTATAACATCTGAAACCCACAGACGGTGAATGTCCGGCTGGCTCAGCACCGACTATAACATCTGAAACCCACAGACGGTGAATATCCGGCTGTCTCAGCCACGACTATAACATCTGAAAACCACAGACGGTAAATGTCCGGCTGGCTCAGCCACGACTTTTACATCTGAAACCCACAGACGGTGAATGTCCGGCTGGCTCAGCCACGACTTTTACATCTGAAACCCACAGACGGTGACTGTTCCGCTGGCTCAACAACGACTATAACACCTGAAACCCACAGACGGTGAATGTCCGGCTGGCTCAGCAACAACTATAACATCTGAAACCTACTGACGGTGAATGTCCGGCTGGCTCAGCAACGAGTATAACATCTGAAACCCACAGACGGTGAATGTCCCGCTGGCTCAGCAACGACTATAACATCTGAAACCCACAGACGGTGAATGACCGACTGGCTCAGCCACGATTATAATATCTGAAAACCACAGACGGTGAATGTCCGGCTGGCTCAGCAACGACTATAACTTCTGAAACGCACAGACGGTGAATGTCCCGCTGGCTCAGCAATGACTATAACATATGAAACCCACAGACTGTGAATGTCTGGCTGGCTCATCCACGACAATAACATCTAAAACACACAGACGATGAATGACTGACTGGCTCAGCTACGACTATAACATCAGAAACCCACAAACGGTGAATGTCCGTCTGGCTCAGCCACGACGATAACATCTGAAACCCACAGACTGTGAATGTCCGGCTGGCTCAGCCATTACTATAACATCTGAAACACACAGACGATGAATGACTGACTGGCTCAGTCACGACTATAACATCTGAAACCCACAGACGGTGAATGTCCCGCTGGCTCAGCAACGACTATTACATCTGAAACCCACAGACGGTGAAAGTCCCGCTGGCTCAGCCACGACTATAACATCTGAAACCCACAGATGGTGAATGTCCAGCTGGCTCAGCCACGACTATAACATCTGAAACCCAAAGACGGTGAATGTCCGGCTGGCTCAGCCACGACTATAACATCAGAAACCCACAGACGGTGAATGTCCGTCTGGCTCAGCCACGACTCTAACATCTGAAACCCACAGACGGTGAATGTCCCGCTGGCTCAGCAACGACTATAACATCTGAAACCCACATACGGTGAAAGTCCCGTTGGCTCAGCCACTACTATAACATCTGAAACCGACAGACGGTGAATGTCCGGCTGGCTCAGCAACGACTATAACATCTGAAACCCACAGACGGTGAATGTCCCGCTGTCTCAGCAACGACTATAACATCAGAAACCCACAGATGGTGAAAGTCCCACTGGCTCAGCCACGACTATAACATCTGAAACCCACAGACGGTGAAAGTCCCGCTTGCTCAGCCACGACTATAACATCTGAAACCCACAGACGGTGAATGTCCGGCTGGCTCAGCCACGACTATAACATCTGAAACCCACAGACAGTGAATGTCCGGCTGGCTCAGCCTCAATTATAACATCTGAAACCCACACATGGTGAAAGTCCAGCTGGCTCAGCAACGACTATAACATCTGAAACCCACAGACGGTGAATGTCCCGCTGGCTCAGCAACGCCTATAACATCTGAAACCCACAGACGGTGAATGTCCCGCTGGCTCAGCAACGACTATAACATCTGAAACCGACAGACGGTGAAAGTCCCGCTGGCTCAGCCACGACTATAACATCTGAAACCCACAGACGGTGAATGTCCGGCTGGCTCAGCAACGACTATAACATCTGAAACCCACAGACGGTGAATGTCCGGCTGGCTCAGCAACGACTATAACATCTGAAACCCACAGACGGTGAATGAACAACTGGCTCAGCCACAACTATAACATCTGAAACCCAAAGACGGTGAATGTACGGCTGGCTCAGCCACAACTATAACATCTGAAACCCACACATGGTGAAAGTCCAGCTGGCTCAGCAACGACTATAACATCTGAAACCCACAGACGGTGAATGTCCCGCTGGCTCAGCAACGACTATAACATCAGAAACCCACAGACGGTGAATGTCCCGCTGGCTCAGCAACGACTATAACATCAGAAACCCACAGACGGTGAATGTCCGGCTGGCTCAGCAACGACTATAACATCTTAACCCCACAGACGGTGAATGTCCGACTGGCACAGCAACGACTATAACATCTGAAACCCACAGACGGTGAATGTCCGGCTGGCTCAGCACCGACTATAACATCTGAAACCCACAGACGGTGAATATCCGGCTGTCTCAGCCACGACTATAACATCTGAAACCCAGAGACGGTAAATGTCCGGCTGGCTCAGCCACGACTTTTACATCTGAAACACACAGACGGTGAATGTCCGGCTGGCTCAGCCACGACTTTTACATCTGAAACCCACAGACGGTGACTGTTCCTCTGGCTCAACAACGACTATAACACCTGAAACCCACAGACGGTGAATGTCCGGCTGGCTCAGCAACGACTATAACATCTGAAACCCACTGACGGTGAATGTCCGGCTGGCTCAGCAACGACTATAACATCTGAAACCCACAGACGGTGAATGTCCGACTGGCTCAGCAACGACTATAACATCAGAAACCCACAGAATGTGAATATCCGGCTGGCTCAGCAACGACTATAACATCTGAAACCCACAGACAGTGAATGTCCCGCTGGCTCAGCAACGACTATAACATCTGAAACCCACAGACGGTGAATGTCCCGCTGGCTCAGCAACGACTATAACATCAGAAACCCACAGACGGTGAATATCCGGCTGTCTCAGCCACGACTATAACATCTGAAACCCAGAGACGGTAAATGTCCGGCTGGCTCAGCCACGACTTTTACATCTGAAACCCAGAGACGGTAAATGTCCGGCTGGCTCAGCCACGACTTTTACATCTGATACACACAGACGGTGAAAGTCCCGCTGGCTCAGCAACGACTATAACATCTGAAACCCACAGACGGTGAATGTCCGGCTGGCTCAGCAACGACTATAACATCTGAAACCCACAGACGGTGAATGAACAACTGGCTCAGCCACAACTATAACATCTGAAACCCAAAGACGGTGAATGTACGGCTGGCTCAGCCACAACTATAACATCTGAAACCCACACATGGTGAAAGTCCAGCTGGCTCAGCAACGACTATAACATCAGAAACCCACAGACGGTGAATGTCCCGCTGGCTCAGCAACGACTATAACATCTGAAACCCAAAGACGGTGAATGTCCGGCTGGCTCAGCCATTACTATAACATCAGAAACACACAGACGATGAATGACTGACTGGCTCAGCCACGACTATAACATCAGAAACCCACAGACGGTGAATGTCCGTCTGGCTCAGCCACGACTCTAACATCTGAAACCCACAGACGGTGAATGTCCCGCTGGCTCAGCAACGACTATAACATCTGAAACCCACATACGGTGAAAGTCCCGTTGGCTCAGCCACTACTATAACATCTGAAACCGACAGACGGTAAATGTCCGGCTGGCTCAGCAACGACTATAACATCTGAAACCCACAGACGGTGAATGTCCCGCTGGCTCAGCAACGACTATAACATCAGAAACCCACAGATGGTGAAAGTCCCACTGGCTCAGCCACGACTATAACATCTGAAACCCACAGACGGTGAAAGTCCCGCTTGCTCAGCCACGACTATAACATCTGAAACCCACAGACGGTGAATGTCCGGCTGGCTCAGCCACGACTATAACATCTGAAACCCACAGACAGTGAATGTCCGGCTGGCTCAGCCACAATTATAACATCTGAAACCCACACATGGTGAAAGTCCAGCTGGCTCAGCAACGACTATAACATCTGAAACCCACAGACGGTGAATGTCCCGCTGGCTCAGCAACGACTATAACATCTGAAACCCACAGACGGTGAATGTCCCGCTGGCTCAGCAACGACTATAACATCTGAAACCGACAGACGGTGAAATTCCCGCTGGCTCAGCCACGACTATAACATCTGAAACCCACAGACGGTGAATGTCCGGCTGGCTCAGCAACGACTATAACATCTGAAACCCACAGACGGTGAATGTCCGGCTGGCTCAGCAACGACTATAACATCTGAAACCCACAGACGGTGAATGAACAACTGGCTCAGCCACAACTATAACATCTGAAACCCAAAGACGGTGAATGTACGGCTGGCTCAGCCACAACTATAACATCTGAAACCCACACATGGTGAAAGTCCAGCTGGCTCAGCAACGACTATAACATCTGAAACCCACAGACGGTGAATGTCCCGCTGGCTCAGCAACGACTATAACATCAGAAACCCACAGACGGTGAATGTCCCGCTGGCTCAGCAACGACTATAACATCAGAAACCCACAGACGGTGAATGTCCGGCTGGCTCAGCAACGACTATAACATCTTAACCCCACAGACGGTGAATGTCCGACTGGCACAGCAACGACTATAACATCTGAAACCCACAGACGGTGAATGTCCGGCTGGCTCAGCACCGACTATAACATCTGAAACCCACAGACGGTGAATATCCGGCTGTCTCAGCCACGACTATATCATCTGAAACCCAGAGACGGTAAATGTCCGGCTGGCTCAGCCACGACTTTTACATCTGAAACACACAGACGGTAAATGTCTGGCTGGCTCAGCACCGACTATAACATCTGAAACCCACAGACGGTGAATATCCGGCTGTCTCAGCCACGACTTTTACATCTGAAACCCACAGACGGTGACTGTTCCTCTGGCTCAACAACGACTATAACACCTGAAACCCACAGACGGTGAATGTCCGGCTGGCTCAGCAACGACTATAACATCTGAAACCCACTGACGGTGAATGTCCGGCTGGCTCAGCAACGACTATAACATCTGAAACCCACAGACGGTGAATGTCCGACAGGCTCAGCAACGACTATAACATCAGAAACCCACAGAATGTGAATATCCGGCTGGCTCAGCAACGACTATAACATCTGAAACCCACAGACAGTGAATGTCCCGCTGGCTCAGCAACGACTATAACATCTGAAACCCACAGACGGTGAATGTCCCGCTGGCTCAGCAACGACTATAACATCAGAAACCCACAGACGGTGAATGTCCGGCTGGCTCAGCAACGACTATAACATCTTAACCCCACAGACGGTGAATGTCCGACTGGCACAGCAACGACTATAACATCTGAAACCCACAGACGGTGAATGTCCTGCTGGCTCAGCACCGACTATAACATCTGAAACCCACAGACGGTAAATGTCCGGCTGGCTCAGCCACGACTTTTACATCTGAAACCCACAGACGGTGACTGTTCCTCTGGCTCAACAACGACTATAACACCTGAAACCCACAGACGGTGAATGTCCGGCTGGCTCAGCAACGACTATAACATCTGAAACCCACTGACGGTGAATGTCCGGCTGGCTCAGCAACGACTATAACATCTGAAACCCACAGACGGTGAATGTCCGACTGGCTCAGCAACGACTATAACATCAGAAACCCACAGAATGTGAATATCCGGCTGGCTCAGCAACGACTATAACATCTGAAACCCACAGACAGTGAATGTCCCGCTGGCTCAGCAACGACTATAACATCTGAAACCCACAGACGGTGAATGACCGACTGGCTCAGCCACGATTATAATATCTGAAACCCACAGACGGTGAATGTCCGGCTGGCTCAGCAACGACTATAACTTCTGAAACGCACAGACGGTGAATGTCCCGCTGGCTCAGCAATGACTATAACATATGAAACCCACAGACTGTGAATGTCCGGCTGGCTCAGCCATTACTATAACATCTGAAACACACAGACGATGAATGACTGACTGGCTCAGCCACGACTATAACATCAGAAACCCACAAATGGTGAATGTCCGTCTGGCTCAGCCACGACGATAACAACTGAAACCCACAGACTGTGAATGTCCCGCTGGCTCAGCCACGACTATAACATCAGAAACCCACAGACAGTGAATGTCCCGCTGGCTCAGCCACGACTATAACATCAGAAACCCACAGACGGTGAATGTCCGTCTGGCTCAGCAACGACTATAACATCTGAAACCCACAGAATGTGAATGTCCGGCTGGCTCAGCCATTACTATAACATCTGAAACACACAGACTATGAATGACTGACTGGCTCAGCCACGACTATAACATCAGAAACCCACAAACGGTGAATGTCCGTCTGGCTCATCCAAGACAATAACATCTGAAACCCACAGACGGTGGATGTCCGGCTGGCTCAGCCATTACTATAACATCTGAAACACACAGACGATGAATGCCTGACTGGCTCAGTCACGACTATAACATCTGAAACCCACAGACGGTGAATGTCCCGCTGGCTCAGCAACGACTATAACATCTGAAACCCACAGACGGTGAAAGTCCCGCTTGCTCAGCCACGACTATAACATCTGAAACCCACAGACGGTGAATGTCCGGCTGGCTCAGCCACGACTATAACATCTGAAACCCACAGACGGTGAATGTCCGGCTGGCTCAGCACCGACTATAACATCTGAAACCCACAGACGGTGAATATCCGGCTGTCTCAGCCACGACTATAACATCTGAAACCCAGAGACGGTAAATGTCCGGCTGGCTCATCCACGACTTTTACATCTGAAACCCACAGACGGTGAACGTCCGGCTGGCTCAGCCACGACTTTTACATCTGAAACCCACAGACGGTGACTGTTCCTCTGTCTCAACAACGACTATAACACCTGAAACCCACAGACGGTGAATGTCCGGCTGGCTCAGCAACGACTATAACATCTGAAACACACTGACGGTGAATGTCCGGCTGGCTCAGCAACGACTATAACATCTGAAACCCACAGACGGTGAATGTCCGACTGGCTCAGCAACGACTATAACATCAGAACCCCACAGAATGTGAATATCCGGCTGGCTCAGCAACGACTTTAACATCTGAAAACCACAGACAGTGAATGTCCCGCTGGCTCAGCAACGACTATAACATCTGAAACCCACAGACGGTGAATGACCGTCTGGCTCAGCCACGATTATAATATCTGAAACCCACAGACGGTGAATGTCCGGCTGGCTCAGCAACGACTATAACTTCTGAAACGCACAGACGGTGAATGTCCCGCTGGCTCAGCAATGACTATAACATATGAAACCCACAGACTGTGAATGTCCGGCTGGCTCAGCCATTACTATAACATCTGAAACACACAGACGATGAATGACTGACTGGCTCAGCCACGACTATAACATCAGAAACCCACAAATGGTGAATGTCCGTCTGGCTCAGCCACGACGATAACATCTGAAACCCACAGACTGTGAATGTCCCGCTGGCTCAGCCACGACTATAACATCAGAAACCCACAGACGGTGAATGTCCCGCTGGCTCAGCAACGACTATAACATCTGAAACCCACAGACGGTGAAAGTCCCGCTTGCTCAGCCACGACTATAACATCTGAAACCCACAGACGGTGAATGTCCGGCTGGCTCAGCCACGACTATAACATCTGAAACCCACAGACGGTGAATGTCCGGCTGGCTCAGCACCGACTATAACATCTGAAACCCACAGACGGTGAATATCCGGCTGTCTCAGCCACGACTATAACATCTGAAACCCAGAGACGGTAAATGTCCGGCTGGCTCATCCACGACTTTTACATCTGAAACCCACAGACGGTGAATGTCCGGCTGGCTCAGCCACGACTTTTACATCTGAAACCCACAGACGGTGACTGTTCCTCTGTCTCAACAACGACTATAACACCTGAAACACACAGACGGTGAATGTCCGGCTGGCTCAGCAACGACTATAACATCTGAAACACACTGACGGTGAATGTCCGGCTGGCTCAGCAACGACTATAACATCTGAAACCCACAGACGGTGAATGTCCGACTGGCTCAGCAACGACTATAACATCAGAAACCCACAGAATGTGAATATCCGGCTGGCTCAGCAACGACTATAACATCTGAAAACCACAGACGGTGAATGTCCCGCTGGCTCAGCAACGACTATAACATCTGAAACCCACAGACGGTGAATGACCGACTGTCTCAGCCACGATTATAATATCTGAAACCCACAGACGGTGAATGTCCGGCTGGCTCAGCAACGACTATAACTTCTGAAACGCACAGACGGTGAATGTCCTGCTGGATCAGCAATGACTATAACATATGAAACCCACAGACTGTGAATGTCCGGCTGGCTCAGCCATTACAATAACAACTGAAACAAACAGACGATGAATGACTGACTGGCTCAGCCACGACTATAACATCAGAAACCCACAAATGGTGAATGTCCGTCTGGCTCAGCCACGACGATAACATCTGAAACCCACAGACTGTGAATGTCCCGCTGGCTCAGCCACGACTATAACATCAGAAACCCACAGACAGTGAATGTCCCGCTGGCTCAGCCACGACTATAACATCAGAAACCCACAGACGTTGAATGTCCGTCTGGCTCAGCAACGACTATAACATCTGAAAGCCACAGAATGTGAATGTCCGGCTGGCTCAGCCATTACTATAACATCTGAAACACACAGACTATGAATGACTGACTGGCTCAGCCACGACTATAACATCAGAAACCCACAAACGGTGAATGTCCGTCTGGCTCATCCACGACAATAACATCTGAAACCCACAGAATGTGAATGTCCGGCTGGCTCAGCCATTACTATAACATCTGAAACACACAGACGATGAATGTCTGACTGGCTCAGTCACGACTATAACATCTGAAACCCACAGACGGTGAATGTCCCGCTGGCTCAGCAACGACTGTAACATCTGAAACCCACAGACGGTGAAAGTCCCGCTTGCTCAGCCACGACTATAACATCTGAAACCCACAGACGGTGAATGTCCGGCTGGGTCAGCCACGACTATAACATCTGAAACCCAAAGACGGTGAATGTCCGGCTGGCTCAGCCATTACTATAACATCTGAAACACACAGATGATGAATGACTGACTGGCTCAGCCACGACTATAACATCAGAAACCCACAGACGGTGAATCTCCGTCTGGCTCAGCCACGACTATAACATCTGAAACCCACAGTCTGTGAATGTCCGGCTGGCTCAGCCATTACTATAACATCTGAAACACACAGACGATGAATGACTGACTGGCTCAGCCACGACTATAACATCAGAAACCCACAGACGGTGAATCTCCGTCTGGCTCAGCAACGACTATAACATCTGAAACCCACAGACGGTGAATGTCCCGCTGGCTCAGCAACGACTATAACATCTGAAACCCACAGACGGTGAAAGTCCCGCTGGCTCAGCCAATACTATAACATCTGAAACCCACAGACGGTGAATGTCCAGCTGGCTCAGCAACGACTATAACATCTGAAACCCACAGACGGTGAATGTCCCGCTGGCTCAGCAACGACTATAACATCAGAAACCCACAGATGGTGAAAGTCCCGCTGGCTCAGCCACGACTATAACATCTGAAACCCACAGACGGTGAATGTCCGGCTGGCTCAGCAACGACTATAACATCTGAAACCCACAGACGGTGAATGAACAACTGGCTCAGCCACAACTATAACATCTGAAACCCAAAGACGGTGAATGTACGGCTGGCTCAGCCACAACTATAACATCTGAAACCCACACATGGTGAAAGTCCGGCTGGCTCAGCAACGACTATAACATCTGAAACCCACAGACGGTGAATGTCCGGCTGGCTCAGCAACGACTATAACATCTGAAACCCACAAACGGTGAATGTCCGGCTGGCACAGCAACGACTATAACATCTGAAACACACAGACGGTGAATGTCCGGCTGGCTCAGCACCGACTATAACATCTGAAACCCACAGACGGTGAATATCCGGCTGTCTCAGCCACGACTATAACATCTGAAAACCACAGACGGTAAATGTCCGGCTGGCTCAGCCACGACTTTTACATCTGAAACCCACAGACGGTGAATGTCCGGCTGGCTCAGCCACGACTTTTACATCTGAAACCCACAGACGGTGACTGTTCCGCTGGCTCAACAACGACTATAACACCTGAAACCCACAGACGGTGAATGTCCGGCTGCCTCAGCAACGACTATAACATCTGAAACCCACTGACGGTGAATGTCCGGCTGGCTCAGCAACGACTATAACATCTGAAACCCACAGACGGTGAATGTCCCGCTGGCTCAGCAACGACTATAACATCTGAAACCCACAGACGGTGAATGACCGACTGGCTCAGCCACGATTACAATATCTGAAACCCACAGACGGTGAATGTCCGGCTGGCTCAGCAACGACTATAACTTCTGAAACGCACAGACTGTGAATGTCCCGCTGGCTCAGCAATGACTATAACATATGAAACCCACAGACTGTGAATGTCCGGCTGTCTCATCCACGACAATAACATCTGAAACACACAGACGATGAATGACTGACTGGCTCAGCTACGACTATAACATCAGAAACCCACAAACGGTGAATGTCCGTCTGGCTCAGCCACGACGATAACATCTGAAACCCACAGACTGTGAATGTCCGGCTGGCTCAGCCATTACTATAACATATGAAACACACAGACGATGAATGACTGACTGGCTCAGCCACGACTATAACATCAGAAACACACAGACGGTGAATGTCCGTCTGGCTCAGCAACGACTATAACATCTGAAACCCACAGACTGTGAATGTCCGGCTGGCTCAGCCATTACTATAACATCTGAAACACACAGACTATGAATGACTGACTGGCTCAGCCACGACTATATCATCAGAAACCCACAGACGGTGAATGTCCGTCTGGCTCATCCACGACAATAACATCTGAAACCCACAGACGGTTAATGTCCGGCTGGCTCAGCCATTACTATAACATCTGAAACACACAGACGATGAATGACTGACTGGCTCAGTCACGACTATAACATCTGAAACCCACAGACGGTGAATGTCCCGCTGGCTCAGCAACGACTATAACATCTGAAACCCACAGACGGTGAAAGTCCCGCTGGCTCAGCCACGACTATAACATCTGAAACCCACAGATGGTGAATGTCCAGCTGGCTCAGCCACGAATATAACATCTGAAACCCAAAGACGGTGAATGTCCGGCTGGCTCAGCCATTACTATAACATCAGAAACACACAGACGATGAATGACTGACTGGCTCAGCCACGACTATAACATCAGAAACCCACAGACGGTGAATGTCCGTCTGGCTCAGCCACGACTCTAACATCTGAAACCCACAGACGGTGAATGTCCCGCTGGCTCAGCAACGACTATAACATCTGAAACCCACAGACGGTGAAAGTCCCGTTGGCTCAGCCACTACTATAACATCTGAAACCGACAGACGGTGAATGTCCGGCTGGCTCAGCAACGACTATAACATCTGAAACCCACAGACGGTGAATGTCCCGCTGCCTCAGCAACGACTATAACATCAGAAACCCACAGATGGTGAAAGTCCCACTGGCTCAGCCACGACTATAACATCTGAAACCCACAGATGGTGAATGTCCGGCTGGCTCAGCAACGACTATAACATCAGAAACCCACAGATGGTGAAAGTCCCACTGGCTCAGCCACGACTATAACATCTGAAACCCACAGACGGTGAATGTCCGGCTGGCTGAGCCACAACTATAACATCTGAAACCCAAAGACGGTGAATGTACGGCTGGCTCAGCCACAACTATAACATCTGAAACCCACACACGGTGAAAGTCCAGCTGGCTCAGCAATGACTATAACATCTGAAACCCACAGACGGTGAATGTCCGGCTGTCTCAGCACTGACTATAACATCTGAAACCCACAGACGGTGAATATCCGGCTGTCTCAGCCACGACTATAACATCTGAAACCCACAGACGGTAAATGTCCGGCTGGTTCAGCCACGACTTTTACATCTGAAACCCACAGACGATTAATGTCCGGCTGGCTCAGCCACGACTTTTACATCTGAAACCCACAGACGGTGACTGTTCCGCTGGCTCAACAACGACTATAACACCTGAAACCCACAGACGGTGAATGTCCGGCTGGTTCAGCCACGACTTTTACATCTGAAACCCACAGACGATTAATGTCCGGCTGGCTCAGCCACGACTTTTACATCTGAAACCCACAGACGGTGACTGTTCCGCTGGCTCAACAACGACTATAACATCTGAAACCCACAGACGGTAAATGTCCGGCTGGTTCAGCCACTACTTTTACATCTGAAACCCACAGACGATTAATGTCCGGCTGGCTCAGCCACGACTTTTACATCTGAAACCCACAGACGGTGACTGTTCCGCTGGCTCAACAACGACTATAACATCTGAAACCCACAGACGGTGACTGTTCCGCTGGCTCAACAACGACTATAACACCTGAAACCCACAGACGGTGAATGTCCGGCTGGCTCAGCAACGACTATAACATCTGAAACCCACTGACGGTGAATGTCCGGCTGGCTCAGCAACGACTATAACATCTGAAACCCACAGACGGTGAATGTCCCGCTGGCTCAGCAATGACTATAACATATGAAACCCACAGACTGTGAATGTCCGGCTGGCTCATCCACGACAATAACATCTGAAACACACAGACGATGAATGACTGACTGGCTCAGCTACGACTATAACATCAGAAACCCACAAACGGTGAATGTCCGTCTGGCTCAGCCACGACGATAACATCTGAAACCCACAGACTGTGAATGTCCGGCTGGCTCAGCCATTACTATAACATATGAAACACACAGACGATGAATGACTGACTGGCTCAGCCACGACTATAACATCAGAAACCCACAGACGTTGAATGTCCGTCTGGCTCAGCAACGACTATAACATCTGAAACCCACAGACTGTGAATGTCCGGCTGGCTCAGCCATTACTATAACATCTGAAACACACAGACTATGAATGACTGACTGGCTCAGCCACGACTATATCATCAGAAACCCACAGACGGTGAATGTCCAGCTGGCTCAGCAACGACTATAACATCTGAAACCCACAGACGGTGAATGTCCCGCTGGCTCAGCAACGACTATAACATCAGAAACCCACAGATGGTGAAAGTCCCGCTGGCTCAGCCACGACTATAACATCTGAAACCCACAGACGGTGAATGTCCGGCTGGCTCAGCAACGACTATAACATCTGAAACCCACAGACGGTGAATGAACAACTGGCTCAGCCACAACTATAACATCTGAAACCCAAAGACGGTGAATGTACGGCTGGCTCAGCCACAACTATAACATCTGAAACCCACACATGGTGAAAGTCCGGCTGGCTCAGCAACGACTATAACATCTGAAACCCACAGACGGTGAATGTCCGGCTGGCTCAGCAACGACTATAACATCTGAAACCCACAAACGGTGAATGTCCGGCTGGCACAGCAACGACTATAACATCTGAAACCCACAGACGGTGAATGTCCGGCTGGCTCAGCACCGACTATAACATCTGAAACCCACAGACGGTGAATATCCGGCTGTCTCAGCCACGAATATAACATCTGAAAACCACAGACGGTAAATGTCCGGCTGGCTCAGCCACGACTTTTACATCTGAAACCCACAGACGGTGAATGTCCGGCTGGCTCAGCCACGACTTTTACATCTGAAACCCACAGACGGTGACTGTTCCGCTGGCTCAACAACGACTATAACACCTGAAACCCACAGACGGTGAATGTCCGGCTGGCTCAGCAACGACTATAACATCTGAAACCCACTGACGGTGAATGTCCGGCTGGCTCAGCAACGACTATAACATCTGAAACCCACAGACGGTGAATGTCCCGCTGGCTCAGCAACGACTATAACATCTGAAACCCACAGACGGTGAATGACCGACTGGCTCAGCCACGATTACAATATCTGAAACCCACAGACGGTGAATGTCCGGCTGGCTCAGCAACGACTATAACTTCTGAAACGCACAGACTGTGAATGTCCCGCTGGCTCAGCAATGACTATAACATATGAAACCCACAGACTGTGAATGTCCGGCTGTCTCATCCACGACAATAACATCTGAAACACACAGACGATGAATGACTGACTGGCTCAGCTACGACTATAACATCAGAAACCCACAAACGGTGAATGTCCGTCTGGCTCAGCCACGACGATAACATCTGAAACCCACAGACTGTGAATGTCCGGCTGGCTCAGCCATTACTATAACATATGAAACACACAGACGATGAATGACTGACTGGCTCAGCCACGACTATAACATCAGAAACCCACAGACGGTGAATGTCCGTCTGGCTCAGCAACGACTATAACATCTGAAACCCACAGACTGTGAATGTCCGGCTGGCTCAGCCATTACTATAACATCTGAAACACACAGACTATGAATGACTGACTGGCTCAGCCACGACTATATCATCAGAAACCCACAGACGGTGAATGTCCGTCTGGCTCATCCACGACGATAACATCTGAAACCCACAGACGGTTAATGTCCGGCTGGCTCAGCCATTACTATAACATCTGAAACACACAGACGATGAATGACTGACTGGCTCAGTCACGACTATAACATCTGAAACCCACAGACGGTGAATGTCCCGCTGGCTCAGCAACGACTATAACATCTGAAACCCACAGACGGTGAAAGTCCCGCTGGCTCAGCCACGACTATAACATCTGAAACCCACAGATGGTGAATGTCCAGCTGGCTCAGCCACGACTATAACATCTGAAACCCAAAGACGGTGAATGTCCGGCTGGCTCAGCCATTACTATAACATCAGAAACACACAGACGATGAATGACTGACTGGCTCAGCCACGACTATAACATCAGAAACCCACAGACGGTGAATGTCCGTCTGGCTCAGCCACGACTCTAACATCTGAAACCCACAGACGGTGAATGTCCCGCTGGCTCAGCAACGACTATAACATCTGAAACCCACAGACGGTGAAAGTCCCGTTGGCTCAGCCACTACTATAACATCTGAAACCGACAGACGGTGAATGTCCGGCTGGCTCAGCAACGACTATAACATCTGAAACCCACAGACGGTGAATGTCCCGCTGCCTCAGCAACGACTATAACATCAGAAACCCACAGATGGTGAAAGTCCCACTGGCTCAGCCACGACTATAACATCTGAAACCCACAGATGGTGAATGTCCGGCTGGCTCAGCAACGACTATAACATCAGAAACCCACAGATGGTGAAAGTCCCACTGGCTCAGCCACGACTATAACATCTGAAACCCACAGACGGTGAATGTCCGGCTGGCTGAGCCACAACTATAACATCTGAAACCCAAAGACGGTGAATGTACGGCTGGCTCAGCCACAACTATAACATCTGAAACCCACACACGGTGAAAGTCCCACTGGCACAGCAACGACTATAACATCTGAAACCCACAGACGGTGAATATCCGGCTGTCTCAGCCACGACTATAACATCTGAAACCCACAGACGGTAAATGTCCGGCTGGTTCAGCCACGACTTTTACATCTGAAACCCACAGACGATTAATGTCCGGCTGGCTCAGCCACGACTTTTACATCTGAAACACACAGACGGTGACTGTTCCGCTGGCTCAACAACGACTATAACACCTGAAACCCACAGACGGTGAATGTCCGGCTGGCTCAGCAACGACTATAACATCTGAAACCCACTGACGATGAATGTCCGGCTGGCTCAGCAACGACTATAACATCTGAAACCCACAGACGGTGAATGTCCCGCTGGCTCAGCAATGACTATAACATATGAAACCCACAGACTGTGAATGTCCGGCTGGCTCATCCACGACAATAACATCTGAAACACACAGACGATGAATGACTGACTGGCTCAGCTACGACTATAACATCAGAAACCCACAAACGGTGAATGTCCGTCTGGCTCAGCCACGACGATAACATCTGAAACCCACAGACTGTGAATGTCCGGCTGGCTCAGCCATTACTATAACATATGAAACACACAGACGATGAATGACTGACTGGCTCAGCCACGACTATAACATCAGAAACCCACAGACGGTGAATGTCCGTCTGGCTCAGCAACGACTATAACATCTGAAACCCACAGACTGTGAATGTCCGGCTGGCTCAGCCATTACTATAACATCTGAAACACACAGACTATGAATGACTGACTGGCTCAGCCACGACTATATCATCAGAAACCCACAGACGGTGAATGTCCGTCTGGCTCATCCACAACAATAACATCTGAAACCCACAGACGGTTAATGTCCGGCTGGCTCAGCCATTACTATAACATCTGAAACACACAGACGATGAATGACTGACTGGCTCAGTCACGACTATAGCATCTGAAACCCACAGACGGTGAATGTCCCGCTGGCTCAGCAACGACTATAACATCTGAAACCCACAGACGGTGAAAGTCCCGCTGGCTCAGCCACGACTATAACATCTGAAACCCACAGATGGTGAATGTCCAGCTGGCTCAGCCACGACTATAACATCTGAAACCCAAAGACGGTGAATGTCCGGCTGGCTCAGCCATTACTATAACATCAGAAACACACAGACGATGAATGACTGACTGGCTCAGCCACGACTATAACATCAGAAACCCACAGACGGTGAATGTCCGTCTGGCTCAGCCACGACTCTAACATCTGAAACCCACAGACGGTGAATGTCCCGCTGGCTCAGCAACGACTATAACATCTGAAACCCACAAACGGTGAAAGTCCCGTTGGCTCAGCCACTACTATAACATCTGAAACCGACAGACGGTGAATGTCCGGCTGGCTCAGCAACGACTATAACATCTGAAACCCACAGACGGTGAATCTCCCGCTGGCTCAGCAACGACTATAACATCAGAAACCCACAAACGGTGAATGTCCGTCTGGCTCATCCACGACAATAACATCTGAAACACACAGACGATGAATGACTGACTGGCTCAGCTACGACTATAACATCAGAAACCCACAAACGGTGAATGTCCGTCTGGCTCAGCCACGACGATAACATCTGAAACCCACAGACTGTGAATGTCCGGCTGGCTCAGCCATTACTATAACATATGAAACACACAGACGATGAATGACTGACTGGCTCAGCCACGACTATAACATCAGAAACCCACAGACGGTGAATGTCCGTCTGGCTCAGCAACGACTATAACATCTGAAACCCACAGACTGTGAATGTCCGGCTGGCTCAGCCATTACTATAACATCTGAAACACACAGACTATGAATGACTGACTGGCTCAGCCACGACTATATCATCAGAAACCCACAGACGGTGAATGTCCGTCTGGCTCATCCACAACAATAACATCTGAAACCCACAGACGGTTAATGTCCGGCTGGCTCAGCCATTACTATAACATCTGAAACACACAGACGATGAATGACTGACTGGCTCAGTCACGACTATAACATCTGAAACCCACAGACGGTGAATGTCCCGCTGGTTCAGCAACGACTATAACATCTGAAACCCACAGACGGTGAAAGTCCCGCTGGCTCAGCCACGACTATAACATCTGAAACCCACAGATGGTGAATGTCCAGCTGGCTCAGCCACGACTATAACATCTGAAACCCAAAGACGGTGAATGTCCGGCTGGCTCAGCCATTACTATAACATCAGAAACACACAGACGATGAATGACTGACTGGCTCAGCCACGACTATAACATCAGAAACCCACAGACGGTGAATGTCCGTCTGGCTCAGCCACGACTCTAACATCTGAAACCCACAGACGGTGAATGTCCCGCTGGCTCAGCAACGACTATAACATCTGAAACCCACAAACGGTGAAAGTCCCGTTGGCTCAGCCACTACTATAACATCTGAAACCGACAGACGGTGAATGTCCGGCTGGCTCAGCAACGAATATAACATCTGAAACCCACAGACGGTGAATCTCCCGCTGGCTCAGCAACGACTATAACATCAGAAACCCACAGATGGTGAAAGTCCCACTGGCTCAGCCACGACTATAACATCTGAAACCCACAGACGGTGAATGTCCGGCTGGCTCAGCAACGACTATAACATCAGAAACCCACAGATGGTGAAAGTCCCACTGGCTCAGCCACGACTATAACATCTGAAACCCACAGACGGTGAATGTCCGGCTGGCTCAGCCACGACTTTTACATCTGAAACCCACAGACGGTGAATGTCCGGCTGGCTCAGCCACGACTTTTACATCTGAAACCCACAGACGGTGACTGTTCCGCTGGCTCAACAACGACTATAACACCTGAAACCCACAGACGGTGAATGTCCGGCTGGCTCAGCAACGACTATAACATCTGAAACCCACTGACGGTGAATGTCCGGCTGGCTCAGCAACGACTATAACATCTGAAACCCACAGACGGTGAATGTCCCGCTGGCTCAGCAACGACTATAACATCTGAAACCCACAGACGGTGAATGACCGACTGGCTCAGCCACGATTATAATATCTGAAACCCACAGACGGTGAATGTCCGGCTGGCTCAGCAACGACTATAACTTCTGAAACGCACAGACTGTGAATGTCCCGCTGGCTCAGCAATGACTATAACATATGAAACCCACAGACTGTGAATGTCCGGCTGGCTCATCCACGACAATAACATCTGAAACACACAGACGATGAATGACTGACTGGCTCAGCTACGACTATAACATCAGAAACCCACAAACGGTGAATGTCCGTCTGGCTCGGCCACGACGATAACATCTGAAACCCACAGACTGTGAATGTCCGGCTGGCTCAGCCATTACTATAACATCTGAAACACACAGACGATGAATGACTGACTGGCTCAGTCACGACTATAACATCTGAAACCCACAGACGGTGAATGTCCCGCTGGCTCAGCAACGACTATAACATCTGAAACCCACAGACGGTGAAAGTCCCGCTGGCTCAGCCACGACTATAACATCTGAAACCCACAGATGGTGAATGTCCAGCTGGCTCAGCCACGACTATAACATCTGAAACCCAAAGACGGTGAATGTCCGGCTGGCTCAGCCATTACTATAACATCAGAAACACACAGACGATGAATGACTGACTGGCTCAGCCACGACTATAACATCAGAAACCCACAGACGGTGAATGTCCGTCTGGCTCAGCCACGACTCTAACATCTGAAACCCACAGACGGTGAATGTCCCGCTGGCTCAGCAACGACTATAACATCTGAAACCCACAGACGGTGAAAGTCCCGTTGGCTCAGCCACTACTATAACATCTGAAACCGACAGACGGTGAATGTCCGGCTGGATCAGCAACGACTATAACATCAGAAACCCACAGATGGTGAAAGTCCCACTGGCTCAGCCACGACTATAACATCTGAAACACACAGACGATGAATGACTGACTGGCTCAGTCACGACTATAACATCTGAAACCCACAGACGGTGAATGTCCCGCTGGCTCAGCAACGACTATAACATCTGAAACCCACAGACGGTGAAAGTCCCGCTGGCTCAGCCACGACTATAACATCTGAAACCCACAGATGGTGAATGTCCAGCTGGCTCAGCCACGACTATAACATCTGAAACCCAAAGACGGTGAATGTCCGGCTGGCTCAGCCATTACTATAACATCAGAAACACACAGACGATGAATGACTGACTGGCTCAGCCACGACTATAACATCAGAAACCCACAGACGGTGAATGTCCGTCTGGCTCAGCCACGACTCTAACATCTGAAACCCACAGACGGTGAATGTCCCGCTGGCTCAGCAACGACTATAACATCTGAAACCCACAAACGGTGAAAGTCCCGTTGGCTCAGCCACTACTATAACATCTGAAACCGACAGACGGTGAATGACCGACTGGCTCAGCCACGATTATAATATCTGAAACCCACAGACGGTGAATGTCCGGCTGGCTCAGCAACGACTATAACTTCTGAAACGCACAGACTGTGAATGTCCCGCTGGCTCAGCAATGACTATAACATATGAAACCCACAGACTGTGAATGTCCGGCTGGCTCATCCACGACAATAACATCTGAAACACACAGACGATGAATGACTGACTGGCTCAGCTACGACTATAACATCAGAAACCCACAAACGGTGAATGTCCGTCTGGCTCGGCCACGACGATAACATCTGAAACCCACAGACTGTGAATGTCCGGCTGGCTCAGCCATTACTATAACATCTGAAACACACAGACGATGAATGACTGACTGGCTCAGTCACGACTATAACATCTGAAACCCACAGACGGTGAATGTCCCGCTGGCTCAGCAACGACTATAACATCTGAAACCCACAGACGGTGAAAGTCCCGCTGGCTCAGCCACGACTATAACATCTGAAACCCACAGATGGTGAATGTCCAGCTGGCTCAGCCACGACTATAACATCTGAAACCCAAAGACGGTGAATGTCCGGCTGGCTCAGCCATTACTATAACATCAGAAACACACAGACGATGAATGACTGACTGGCTCAGCCACGACTATAACATCAGAAACCCACAGACGGTGAATGTCCGTCTGGCTCAGCCACGACTCTAACATCTGAAACCCACAGACGGTGAATGTCCCGCTGGCTCAGCAACGACTATAACATCTGAAACCCACAGACGGTGAAAGTCCCGTTGGCTCAGCCACTACTATAACATCTGAAACCGACAGACGGTGAATGTCCGGCTGGATCAGCAACGACTATAACATCAGAAACCCACAGATGGTGAAAGTCCCACTGGCTCAGCCACGACTATAACATCTGAAACACACAGACGATGAATGACTGACTGGCTCAGTCACGACTATAACATCTGAAACCCACAGACGGTGAATGTCCCGCTGGCTCAGCAACGACTATAACATCTGAAACCCACAGACGGTGAAAGTCCCGCTGGCTCAGCCACGACTATAACATCTGAAACCCACAGATGGTGAATGTCCAGCTGGCTCAGCCACGACTATAACATCTGAAACCCAAAGACGGTGAATGTCCGGCTGGCTCAGCCATTACTATAACATCAGAAACACACAGACGATGAATGACTGACTGGCTCAGCCACGACTATAACATCAGAAACCCACAGACGGTGAATGTCCGTCTGGCTCAGCCACGACTCTAACATCTGAAACCCACAGACGGTGAATGTCCCGCTGGCTCAGCAACGACTATAACATCTGAAACCCACAAACGGTGAAAGTCCCGTTGGCTCAGCCACTACTATAACATCTGAAACCGACAGACGGTGAATGTCCGGCTGGCTCAGCAACGAATATAACATCTGAAACCCACAGACGGTGAATCTCCCGCTGGCTCAGCAACGACTATAACATCAGAAACCCACAGATGGTGAAAGTCCCACTGGCTCAGCCACGACTATAACATCTGAAACCCACAGACGGTGAATGTCCGGCTGGCTCAGCAACGACTATAACATCAGAAACCCACAGATGGTGAAAGTCCCACTGGCTCAGCCACGACTATAACATCTGAAACCCACAGACGGTGAATGTCCGGCTGGCTCAGCCACGACTTTTACATCTGAAACCCACAGACGGTGAATGTCCGGCTGGCTCAGCCACGACTTTTACATCTGAAACCCACAGACGGTGACTGTTCCGCTGGCTCAACAACGACTATAACACCTGAAACCCACAGACGGTGAATGTCCGGCTGGCTCAGCAACGACTATAACATCTGAAACCCACTGACGGTGAATGTCCGGCTGGCTCAGCAACGACTATAACATCTGAAACCCACAGACGGTGAATGTCCCGCTGGCTCAGCAACGACTATAACATCTGAAACCCACAGACGGTGAATGACCGACTGGCTCAGCCACGATTATAATATCTGAAACCCACAGACGGTGAATGTCCGGCTGGCTCAGCAACGACTATAACTTCTGAAACGCACAGACTGTGAATGTCCCGCTGGCTCAGCAATGACTATAACATATGAAACCCACAGACTGTGAATGTCCGGCTGGCTCATCCACGACAATAACATCTGAAACACACAGACGATGAATGACTGACTGGCTCAGCTACGACTATAACATCAGAAACCCACAAACGGTGAATGTCCGTCTGGCTCGGCCACGACGATAACATCTGAAACCCACAGACTGTGAATGTCCGGCTGGCTCAGCCATTACTATAACATCTGAAACACACAGACGATGAATGACTGACTGGCTCAGTCACGACTATAACATCTGAAACCCACAGACGGTGAATGTCCCGCTGGCTCAGCAACGACTATAACATCTGAAACCCACAGACGGTGAAAGTCCCGCTGGCTCAGCCACGACTATAACATCTGAAACCCACAGATGGTGAATGTCCAGCTGGCTCAGCCACGACTATAACATCTGAAACCCAAAGACGGTGAATGTCCGGCTGGCTCAGCCATTACTATAACATCAGAAACACACAGACGATGAATGACTGACTGGCTCAGCCACGACTATAACATCAGAAACCCACAGACGGTGAATGTCCGTCTGGCTCAGCCACGACTCTAACATCTGAAACCCACAGACGGTGAATGTCCCGCTGGCTCAGCAACGACTATAACATCTGAAACCCACAGACGGTGAAAGTCCCGTTGGCTCAGCCACTACTATAACATCTGAAACCGACAGACGGTGAATGTCCGGCTGGCTCAGCAACGACTATAACATCTGAAACCCACAGACGGTGAATGTCCCGCTGCCTCAGCAACGACTATAACATCAGAAACCCACAGATGGTGAAAGTCCCACTGGCTCAGCCACGACTATAACATCTGAAACCCACAGATGGTGAATGTCCGGCTGGATCAGCAACGACTATAACATCAGAAACCCACAGATGGTGAAAGTCCCACTGGCTCAGCCACGACTATAACATCTGAAACCCACAGACGGTGAATGTCCGGCTGGCTCAGCCACAACTATAACATCTGAAACCCAAAGACGGTGAATGTACGGCTGGCTCAGCCACAACTATAACATCTGAAACCCACACACGGTGAAAGTCCAGCTGGCTCAGCCACGACTATAACATCTGAAACCCACAGACGGTGAATGTCCGGCTGGCTCAGCACTGACTATAACATCTGAAACCCACAGACGGTGAATATCCGGCTGTCTCAGCCACGACTATAACATCTGAAACCCACAGACGGTAAATGTCCGGCTGGTTCAGCCACGACTTTTACATCTGAAACCCACAGACGATTAATGTCCGGCTGGCTCAGCCACGACTTTTACATCTGAAACCCACAGACGGTGACTGTTCCGCTGGCTAAACAACGACTATAACACCTGAAACCCACAGACGGTGAATGTCCGGCTGGCTCAGCAACGACTATAACATCTGAAACCCACTGACGGTGAATGTCCGGCTGGCTCAGCAACGACTATAACATCTGAAACCCACAGACGGTGAATGTCCCGCTGGCTCAGCAACGACTATAACATCTGAAACCCACAGACGGTGAATGACCGACTGGCTCAGCCACGATTATAATATCTGAAACCCACAGACGGTGAATGTCCGGCTGGCTCAGCAACGACTATAACTTCTGAAACGCTCAGACGGTGAATGTCCCGCTGGCTCAGCAATGACTATAACATATGAAACCCACAGACTGTGAATGTCCGGCTGGCTCATCCACGACAATAACATCTGAAACACACAGACGATGAATGACTGACTGGCTCAGCTACGACTATAACATCAGAAACCCACAAACGGTGAATGTCCGTCTGGCTCAGCCACGACGATAACATCTGAAACCCACAGACTGTGAATGTCCGGCTGGCTCAGCCATTACTATAACATATGAAACACACAGACGATGAATGACTGACTGGCTCAGCCACGACTATAACATCAGAAACCCACAGACGGTGAATGTCCGTCTGGCTCAGCAACGACTATAACATCTGAAACCCACAGACTGTGAATGTCCGGCTGGCTCAGCCATTACTATAACATCTGAAACACACAGACTATGAATGACTGACTGGCTCAGCCACGACTATATCATCAGAAACCCACAGACGGTGAATGTCCGTCTGGCTCATCCACGACTATAACATCTGAAACACACAGACGATGAATGACTGACTGGCTCAGTCACGACTATAACATCTGAAACCCACAGACGGTGAATGTCCCGCTGGCTCAGCAACGACTATAACATCTGAAACCCACAGACGGTGAAAGTCCCGCTGGCTCAGCCACGACTATAACATCTGAAACCCACAGATGGTGAATGTCCAGCTGGCTCAGCCACGACTATAACATCTGAAACCCAAAGACGGTGAATGTCCGGCTGGCTCAGCCATTACTATAACATCAGAAACACACAGACGATGAATGACTGACTGGCTCAGCCACGACTATAACATCAGAAACCCACAGACGGTGAATGTCCGTCTGGCTCAGCCACGACTCTAACATCTGAAACCCACAGACGGTGAATGTCCCGCTGGCTCAGCAACGACTATAACATCTGAAACCCACAAACGGTGAAAGTCCCGTTGGCTCAGCCACTACTATAACATCTGAAACCGACAGACGGTGAATGTCCGGCTGGCTCAGCAACGAATATAACATCTGAAACCCACAGACGGTGAATCTCCCGCTGGCTCAGCAACGACTATAACATCAGAAACCCACAGATGGTGAAAGTCCCACTGGCTCAGCCACGACTATAACATCTGAAACCCACAGACGGTGAATGTCCGGCTGGCTCAGCAACGACTATAACATCAGAAACCCACAGATGGTGAAAGTCCCACTGGCTCAGCCACGACTATAACATCTGAAACCCACAGACGGTGAATGTCCGGCTGGCTCAGCCACGACTTTTACATCTGAAACCCACAGACGGTGAATGTCCGGCTGGCTCAGCCACGACTTTTACATCTGAAACCCACAGACGGTGACTGTTCCGCTGGCTCAACAACGACTATAACACCTGAAACCCACAGACGGTGAATGTCCGGCTGGCTCAGCAACGACTATAACATCTGAAACCCACTGACGGTGAATGTCCGGCTGGCTCAGCAACGACTATAACATCTGAAACCCACAGACGGTGAATGTCCCGCTGGCTCAGCAACGACTATAACATCTGAAACCCACAGACGGTGAATGACCGACTGGCTCAGCCACGATTATAATATCTGAAACCCACAGACGGTGAATGTCCGGCTGGCTCAGCAACGACTATAACTTCTGAAACGCACAGACTGTGAATGTCCCGCTGGCTCAGCAATGACTATAACATATGAAACCCACAGACTGTGAATGTCCGGCTGGCTCATCCACGACAATAACATCTGAAACACACAGACGATGAATGACTGACTGGCTCAGCTACGACTATAACATCAGAAACCCACAAACGGTGAATGTCCGTCTGGCTCGGCCACGACGATAACATCTGAAACCCACAGACTGTGAATGTCCGGCTGGCTCAGCCATTACTATAACATCTGAAACACACAGACGATGAATGACTGACTGGCTCAGTCACGACTATAACATCTGAAACCCACAGACGGTGAATGTCCCGCTGGCTCAGCAACGACTATAACATCTGAAACCCACAGACGGTGAAAGTCCCGCTGGCTCAGCCACGACTATAACATCTGAAACCCACAGATGGTGAATGTCCAGCTGGCTCAGCCACGACTATAACATCTGAAACCCAAAGACGGTGAATGTCCGGCTGGCTCAGCCATTACTATAACATCAGAAACACACAGACGATGAATGACTGACTGGCTCAGCCACGACTATAACATCAGAAACCCACAGACGGTGAATGTCCGTCTGGCTCAGCCACGACTCTAACATCTGAAACCCACAGACGGTGAATGTCCCGCTGGCTCAGCAACGACTATAACATCTGAAACCCACAGACGGTGAAAGTCCCGTTGGCTCAGCCACTACTATAACATCTGAAACCGACAGACGGTGAATGTCCGGCTGGCTCAGCAACGACTATAACATCTGAAACCCACAGACGGTGAATGTCCCGCTGCCTCAGCAACGACTATAACATCAGAAACCCACAGATGGTGAAAGTCCCACTGGCTCAGCCACGACTATAACATCTGAAACCCACAGATGGTGAATGTCCGGCTGGATCAGCAACGACTATAACATCAGAAACCCACAGATGGTGAAAGTCCCACTGGCTCAGCCACGACTATAACATCTGAAACCCACAGACGGTGAATGTCCGGCTGGCTCAGCCACAACTATAACATCTGAAACCCAAAGACGGTGAATGTACGGCTGGCTCAGCCACAACTATAACATCTGAAACCCACACACGGTGAAAGTCCAGCTGGCTCAGCCACGACTATAACATCTGAAACCCACAGACGGTGAATGTCCGGCTGGCTCAGCACTGACTATAACATCTGAAACCCACAGACGGTGAATATCCGGCTGTCTCAGCCACGACTATAACATCTGAAACCCACAGACGGTAAATGTCCGGCTGGTTCAGCCACGACTTTTACATCTGAAACCCACAGACGATTAATGTCCGGCTGGCTCAGCCACGACTTTTACATCTGAAACCCACAGACGGTGACTGTTCCGCTGGCTAAACAACGACTATAACACCTGAAACCCACAGACGGTGAATGTCCGGCTGGCTCAGCAACGACTATAACATCTGAAACCCACTGACGGTGAATGTCCGGCTGGCTCAGCAACGACTATAACATCTGAAACCCACAGACGGTGAATGTCCCGCTGGCTCAGCAACGACTATAACATCTGAAACCCACAGACGGTGAATGACCGACTGGCTCAGCCACGATTATAATATCTGAAACCCACAGACGGTGAATGTCCGGCTGGCTCAGCAACGACTATAACTTCTGAAACGCTCAGACGGTGAATGTCCCGCTGGCTCAGCAATGACTATAACATATGAAACCCACAGACTGTGAATGTCCGGCTGGCTCATCCACGACAATAACATCTGAAACACACAGACGATGAATGACTGACTGGCTCAGCTACGACTATAACATCAGAAACCCACAAACGGTGAATGTCCGTCTGGCTCAGCCACGACGATAACATCTGAAACCCACAGACTGTGAATGTCCGGCTGGCTCAGCCATTACTATAACATATGAAACACACAGACGATGAATGACTGACTGGCTCAGCCACGACTATAACATCAGAAACCCACAGACGGTGAATGTCCGTCTGGCTCAGCAACGACTATAACATCTGAAACCCACAGACTGTGAATGTCCGGCTGGCTCAGCCATTACTATAACATCTGAAACACACAGACTATGAATGACTGACTGGCTCAGCCACGACTATATCATCAGAAACCCACAGACGGTGAATGTCCGTCTGGCTCATCCACGACAATAACATCTGAAACCCACAGACGGTTAATGTCCGGCTGGCTCAGCCATTACTATAACATCTGAAACACACAGACGATGAATGACTGACTGGCTCAGTCACGACTATAACATCTGAAACCCACAGACGGTGAATGTCCCGCTGGCTCAGCAACGACTATAACATCAGAAACCCACAGATGGTGAAAGTCCCACTGGCTCAGCCACGACTATAACATCTGAAACCCACAGACGGTGAATGTCCGGCTGGCTCAGCAACGACTATAACATCAGAAACCCACAGATGGTGAAAGTCCCACTGGCTCAGCCACGACTATAACATCTGAAACCCACAGACGGTGAATGTCCGGCTGGCTCAGCCACAACTATAACATCTGAAACCCAAAGACGGTGAATGTACGGCTGGCTCAGCCACAACTATAACATCTGAAACCCACACACGGTGAAAGTCCAGCTGGCACAGCAACGACTATAACATCTGAAACCCACAGACGGTGAATGTCCGGCTGGCTCAGCCATTACTATAACATCTGAAACACACAGACGACGAATGACCAACTGGCACAGCAACGACTATAACATCTGAAACCCACAGACGGTGAATGTCCGGCTGGCTCAGCACCGACTATAACATCTGAAACCCACAGACGGTGAATATCCGGCTGTCTCAGCTACGACTATAACATCTGAAACCCACAGACGGTAAATGTCCGGCTGGTTCAGCCACGACTTTTACATCTGAAACCCACAGACGATTAATGTCCGGCTGGCTCAGCCACGACTTTTACATCTGAAACCCACAGACGGTGACTGTTCCGCTGGCTCAACAACGACTATAACACCTGAAACCCACAGACGGTGAATGTCCGGCTGGCTCAGCAACGACTATAACATCTGAAACCCACTGACGGTGAATGTCAGGCTGGCTCAGCAACGACTATAACATCTGAAACCCACAGACGGTGAATGTCCGACTGTCTCAGCAACGACTATAACATCAGAAACCCACAGACTGTGAATATCCGGCTGGCACAGCAACGACTATATCATCTGAAACGCACAGACGGTGAATGTCCGGCTGGCTCAGCAACGACTATACATCAGAAACCCACAGACTGTGAATATCCGGCTGGTTCAGCAACGACTATAACATCTTAACCCATGACGGTGAATGTCCGGCTGGCTCAGCCACGACTATAACATCTGAAACCCACAGACGGTGAATGTCCGGCTGGCTCAGCAACGACTATAACATCTGAAACCCACAGACGGTGAATGTCCGGCTGGCTCAGCAACGACTATAACATCTTAACCCCACAGACGGTGAATGTCCAGCTGGCTCAGCCACGAATATAACATCTGAAACCCACAGACGGTGAATGTCCAGCTGGCTCAGCAACGACTATAACATCTGAAACCCACAGACGGTGAATGTCCCGCTGGCTCAGCCACGACTGTAACATCTGAAACCCACAGACGGTGAATGTCCCGCTGGCTCAGCTAAGACTAAAACATCTGAAACCCACAGACAGTGAATGACCGACTGCCTCAGAAATGACTATAACATTTGAAACACACATACAATGAATGACGGACTGGCTCAGCCACGACTATAACGTCTGAAACCCACAGACGGTTCATGTCCCGCTAGCTCAGCAACGACTATAACATCTGAAACCCACAGACGGTGAATGTCCCGCTGGCTCAACCATTACTATAACATCTGAAACACACAGACGATGAATGACTGACTGGCTCTGCCACGACTATAACATCAGAAACCCACAAACGGTGAATGTCCGTCTGGCTCAGCCACGAGTATAACATCTGAAACCCACAGACTGTGAATGTCCGGCTGTCTCAGCCATTACTATAACATCTGAAACACACCGACGATGAATGACTGACTGGCTCAGCCACGACTATAACATCAGAAACCCACAGACGGTGAATGTCCGTCTGGCTCAGCAACGACTATAACATCTGAAACCCGCAGACTGTGAATGTCCGGCTGGCTCAGCCATTACTATAACATCTGAAACACATAGACTATGAATGACTGACTGCCTCAGCCACGACTATAACATCAGAAACCCACAGACGGTGAATGTCCATCTGGCTCAGCCATTACTATAACATCTGAAACACACAGACGATGAATGACTGACTGGCTCAGCCACGACTATAACATCAGAAACCCACAGACGGTGAATGTCCGTCTGGCTCAGACACGACTATAACATCTGAAACCCACAGACGGTGAATGTCCCGCTGGTTCAGCAACGACTATAACATCTGAAACCCACAGACGGTGAAAGTCCCGCTGGCTCAGCCACGACTAAAACATCTGAAACCCACAGACGGTGTATGTCCGGCTGGCTCAGCCACGACTATAACATCTGAAACCCAAAGACGGTGAATGTCCGGCTGGCTCAGCCATTACTATAACATCTGAAACACACATACGATGAATGACTGACTGGCTCAGCCACGGCTATAACATCAGAAACCCACAGACGGTGAATGTCCGTCTGGCTCAGCCACGAATATAACATCTGAAACCCACAGACGGTGAATGTCCCGCTGGCTCAGCAACGACTATAACATCTGAAACCCACAGACGGTGAAAGTCCCGCTGGCTCAGCCACGATAATAACATCTGAAACCCACAGACGGTGAATGTCCGGCTGGCTCAGCAACGACTATAACATCTGAAACCCACAGACAGTGAATGTCCCGCTGGCTAGCCACGACTATAACATCTGAAACCCACAGACGGTGAATGTCCGGCTGGCTCCGCACCGACCATAACATCTGAAACCCACAGACGGTGAATGTCCGGCTGGCTCCGCACCGACCATAACATCTGAAACCCACAGACGGTGAATATCCGGCTGTCTCAGCCACGACTATAACATCTGAAACCCACAGACGGTAAATGTCCGGCTGGCTCAGCCACGACTTTTACATCAGAAACCCACAGACGGTGAATGTCCGGCTGGCTCAGCCACGACTTTTACATCTGAAACCCACAGACGGTGATTGTTCCGCTGGCTCAACAACGACTATAACACCTGAAACCCACAGACGGTGAATGTCCGGCTGGCTCAGCAACGACTATAACATCTGAAACCCACTGACGGTGAATGTCCGGCTGGCTCAGCAACGACTATAACATCTAAAACCCACAGACGGTGAATGTCCGACTGGCTCAGCAACGACTATAACATCAGAAACCCACCGAATGTGAATATCCGGCTGGCTCAGCAACGACTATAACATCTGAAACCCACAGACAGTGAATGTCCCGCTGGCTCAGCAACGACTATAACATCTGAAACCCACAGACGGTGAATGACCGACTGGCTCAGCCACGATTATAATATCTGAAACCCACAGACGGTGAATGTCCGGCTGGCTCAGCAACGACTAAAACTTCTGAAACGCACAGACGGTGAATGTCCCGCTGGCTCAGCAATGACTATAACATATGAAACCCACAGACTGTGAATGTCCGGCTGGCTCAGCCATTACTATAACATCTGAAACACACAGACGATGAATGACTGACTGGCTCAGCCACGACTATAACATCAGAAACCCACAAACGGTGAATGTCCGTCTGGCTCAGCCACGACGATAACATCTGAAACCCACAGACTGTGAATGTCCCACTGGCTCAGCCGAGACTATAACATCAGAAACCCACAGACAGTGAATGTCCCGCTGGCTCAGCCACGACTATAACATCAGAAACCCACAGACGGTGAATGTCCGTCTGGCTCAGCAACGACTATAACATCTGAAACCCACAGACTGTGAATGTCCGGCTGGCTCAACCATTACTATAACATCTGAAACACACAGACTATGAATGACTGACTGGCTCAGCCACGACTATAACATCAGAAACCCACAGACGGTGAATGTCCCGCTGGCTCAGCAACGACTATAACATCTGAAACCCACAGACGGTGAAAGTCCCGCTGGCTCAGCCACGACTATAACATCTGAAACCCACAGACGGTGAATGTCCGGCTGGCTCAGCCACGACTATAACTTCTGAATCCCAAAGACGGTGAATGTCCGGCTGGCTCAGCCATTACTATAACATCTGAAACACACAGACGATGAATGACTGACTGGCTCAGCCACGACTATAACATCAGAAACCCACAGACGGTGAATGTCCGTCTGGCTCAACCACGACTATAACATCTGAAACCCACAGACGGTGAATGTCCCGCTGGCTCAGCAACGACTATAACATCTGAAACCCACAGACGGTGAAAGTCCCGCTGGCTCAGCCACGACTATAACATCTGAAACCCACAGACGGTGAATGTCCGGCTGGCTCAGCAACGACTATAACATCTGAAACCCACAGACGGTGAATGTCCCGCTGGCTCAGCAACAACTATAACATCAGAAACCCACAGACGGTGAATGAACAACTGGCTCAGCCACAACTATAACATCTGAAACCCAAAGACGGTGAATGTACGGCTGGCTCAGCCACAACTATAACATCTGAAACCCAAAGACGGTGAATGTACGGCTCGCTCAGCCACAACTATAACATCTGAAACCCACACATGGTGAAAGTCCAGCTGGCTCAGCAACGACTATAACATCTTAACCCCACAGACGGTGAATGTCAGACTGGCACAGCAACGACTATAACATCTGAAACCCACAGACGGTGAATGTCCGGTTGGCTCAGCACCGACTATAACATCTGAAACCCACAGACGGTGAATATCCGGCTGTCTCAGCCACGACTATAACATCTGAAACCCACAGACGGTAAATGTCCGGCTGGCTCAGCCACGACTTTTACATCTGAAACCCACAGACGGTGACTGTTCCGCTGGCTCAACAACGACTATAACACCTGAAACCCACAGACGGTGAATGTCCAGCTGGCTCAGCAACGACTATAACATCTGAAACCCACTGACGGTGAATGTCCGGCTGGCTCAGCAACGACTATAACATCTGAAACCCACAGACGGTGAATGTCCGACTGGCTCAGCAACGACTATAACATCAGAAACCCACAGACTGTGAATATCCGGCTGGCACAGCAACGACTATATCATCTGAAACGCACAGACGGTGAATGTCCGGCTGGCTCAGCAACATCTATACATCAGAAACCCACAGACTGTGAGTATCCGGCTGGTTCAGCAACGACTATAACATCTTAACCCATGACGGTGAATGTCCGGCTGGCTCAGCCACGACTATAACATCTGAAACCCACAGACGGTGAATGTCCGGCTGGCTCAGCAACGACTATAACATCTGAAACCCACAGACGGTGAATGTCCGGCTGGCTCAGCAACGACTATAACATCTTAACCCCACAGACGGTGAATGTCCAGCTGGCTCAGCCACCAATATAACATCTGAAACCCACAGACGGTGAATGTCCAGCTGGCTCAGCAATGACTATAACATCTGAAACCCACAGACGGTGAATGTCCCGATGGCTCAGCCACGACTGTAACATCTGAAACCCACAGACGGTGAATGTCCCGCTGGCTCAGCTAAGACTAAAACATCTGAAACCCACAGACAGTGAATGACCGACTGCCTCAGAAATGACTATAACATTTGAAACACACATACAATGAATGACGGACTGGCTCAGCCACGACTATAACGTCTGAAACCCACAGACGGTGAATGTCCCGCTGGCTCAACCATTACTATAACATCTGAAACACACAGACGATGAATGACTGACTGGCTCAGCCACGACTATAACATCAGAAACCCACAGACGGTGAATGTCCGTCTGGCTCAGCAACGACTATAACATCTGAAACCCGCAGACTGTGAATGTCCGGCTGGCTCAGCCATTACTATAATATCTGAAACACATAGACTATGAATGACTGACTGGCTCAGCCACGACTATAACATCAGAAACCCACAGACGGTGAATGTCCATCTGGCTCAGCCATTACTATAACATCTGAAACACACAGACGATGAATGACTGACTGGCTCAGCCACGACTATAACATCAGAAACCCACAGACGGTGAATGTCCGTCTGGCTCAGACACGACTATAACATCTGAAACCCACAGACGGTGAATGTCCCGCTGGCTCAGCAACGACTATAACATCTGAAACCCACAGACGCTGAAAGTCCCGCTGGCTCAGCCACGACTAAAACATCTGAAACCCACAGACGGTGAATGTCCGGCTGGCTCAGCCACGACTATAACATCTGAAACCCAAAGTCGGTGAATGTCCGGCTGGCTCAGCCATTACTATAACATCTGAAACACACAGACGATGAATGACTGACTGGCTCAGCCACGACTATAACATCAGAAACCCACAGACGGTGAATGTCCGTCTGGCTCAGCCACGAATATAACATCTGAAACCCACAGACGGTGAATATCCCGCTGGCTCAGCAACGACTATAACATCTGAAACCCACAGACGGTGAAAGTCCCGCTGGCTCAGCAACGACTGTAACATCTGAAACCCACAGACGGTGAATGACCAACTGGCTCAGCCACAGCTATAACATCTGAAACCCACACACGGTGAAAGTCCAGCTGGCTCAGCAACGACTATAACATCTTAACCCCACAGACGGTGAATGTCCGTCTGGCTCAGCAACGACTATAACATCTGAAACCCGCAGACTGTGAATGTCCGGCTGGCTCAGCCACGACTATAACATCTGAAACCCAAAGACGGTGAATGTCCGGCTGGCTCAGCCATTACTATAACATCTGAAACACACAGACGATGAATGACTGACTAGCTCAGCCACGACTATAACATCAGAAACCCACAGACGGTGAATGTCCGTCTGGCTCAACCATGACTATAACATCTGAAACCCACAGACGGTGAATGTCCCGCTGGCTCAGCAACGTCTATAACATCTGAAACCCACAGACGGTGAAAGTCCCGCTGGCTCAGCCACGACTATAACATCTGAAACCCACAGACGGTGAATGTCCGGCTGGCTCAGCAACGACTATAACATCTGAAACCCACAGACGGTGAATGTCCCGCTGGCTCAGCAACGACTATAACATCAGAAACCCAAAGGTGGTGAAAGTCCCGCTGGCTCAGCCACGACTATAACATCTGAAACCCACAGACGGTGAATGACCGACTGGCTCAGCCACGATTATAATATCTGAAACCCACAGACGGTGAATGTCCGGCTGGCTCAGCAACGACTATAACTTCTGAAACGCACAGACGGTGAATGTCCCGCTGGCTCAGCAATGACTATAACATATGAAACCCACAGACTGTGAATGTCCGGCTGGCTCAGCCATTACTATAACATCTGAAACACACAGACGATGAATGACTGACTGGCTCAGCCACGACTATAACATCAGAAACCCACAAACGGTGAATGTCCGTCTGGCTCAGCCACGACGATAACATCTGAAACCCACAAACGATGAATGACTGACCTGCTCAGCCACGACTATAACATCAGAAACCCACAGACGGTGAATGTCCGTCTGGCTCAGCAACGACTATAACATCTGAAACCCACAGAATGTGAATGTCCGGCTGGCTCAGCCATTAGTATAACATCTGATACACACAGACTATGAATGACCGACTGGCTCAGCCACGACTATAACATCAGAAACCCACAAACGGTGAATGTCCGTCTGGCTCATCCACGACAATAACATCTGAAACCCACAGACGGTGAATGTCCGGCTGGTTCAGCCACGACTTTTACATCTGAAACCCACAGACGATTAATGTCCGGCTGGCTCAGCCACGACTTTTACATCTGAAACCCACAGACGGTGACTGTTCCGCTGGCTCAACAACGACTATAACACCTGAAACCCACAGATGGTGAATGTCCGGCTGGCTCAGCAACGACTATAACATCTGAAACCCACTGACGGTGAATGTCCGACTGGCTCAGCAACGACTATAACATCAGAAACCCACAGACTGTGAATATCCGGCTGGCACAGCAACGACTATATCATCTGAAACGCACAGACGGTGAATGTCCGGCTGGCTCAGCAACGACTATACATCAGAAACCCACAGACTGTGAATATCCGGCTGGTTCAGCAACGACTATAACATCTTAACCCATGACGGTGAATGTCCGGCTGGCTCAGCCACGACTATAACATCTGAAACCCACAGACGGTGAATGTCCGGCTGGCTCAGCAACGACTATAACATCTGAAACCCACAGACGGTGAATGTCCGGCTGGCTCAGCAACGACTATAACATCTTAACCCCACAGACGGTGAATGTCCAGCTGGCTCAGCCACGAATATAACATCTGAAACCCACAGACGGTGAATGTCCAGCTGGCTCAGCAACGACTATAACATCTGAAACCCACAGACGGTGAATGTCCCGCTGGCTCAGCCACGACTGTAACATCTGAAACCCACAGACGGTGAATGTCCCGCTGGCTCAGCTAAGACTAAAACATCTGAAACCCACAGACAGTGAATGACCGACTGCCTCAGAAATGACTATAACATTTGAAACACACATACAATGAATGACGGACTGGCTCAGCCACGACTATAACGTCTGAAACCCACAGACGGTTCATGTCCCGCTAGCTCAGCAACGACTATAACATCTGAAACCCACAGACGGTGAATGTCCCGCTGGCTCAACCATTACTATAACATCTGAAACACACAGACGATGAATGACTGACTGGCTCAGCCACGACTATAACATCAGAAACCCACAAACGGTGAATGTCCGTCTGGCTCAGCCACGAGTATAACATCTGAAACCCACAGACTGTGAATGTCCGTCTGTCTCAGCCATTACTATAACATCTGAAACACACCGACGATGAATGACTGACTGGCTCAGCCACGACTATAACATCAGAAACCGACAGACGGTGAATGTCCGTCTGGCTCAGCAACGACTATAACATCTGAAACCCGCAGACTGTGAATGTCTGGCTGGCTCAGCCATTACTATAACATCTGAAAAACATAGACTATGAATGACTGACTGCCTCAGCCACGACTATAACATCAGAAACCCACAGACGGTGAATGTCCGTCTGGCTCAGACACGACTATAACATCTGAAACCCACAGACGGTGAATGTCCCGCTGGTTCAGCAACGACTATAACATCTGAAACCCACAGACGGTGAAAGTCCCGCTGGCTCAGCCACGACTAAAACATCTGAAACCCACAGACGGTGTATGTCCGGCTGGCTCAGCCACGACTATAACATCTGAAACCCAAAGACGGTGAATGTCCGGCTGGCTCAGCCATTACTATAACATCTGAAACACACAGACGATGAATGACTGACTGGCTCAGCCACGGCTATAACATCAGAAACCCACAGACGGTGAATGTCCGTCTGGCTCAGCCACGAATATAACATCTGAAACCCACAGACGGTGAATGTCCCGCTGGCTCAGCAACGACTATAACATCTGAAACCCACAGACGGTGAAAGTCCCGCTGGCTCAGCCACGATAATAACATCTGAAACCCACAGACGGTGAATGTCCGGCTGGCTCAGCAACGACAATAACATCTGAAACCCACAGACAGTGAATGTCCCGCTGGCTAGCCACGACTATAACATCTGAAACCCACAGACGGTGAATGTCCGGCTGGCTCCGCACCGACCATAACATCTGAAACCCACAGACGGTGAATATCCGGCTGTCTCAGCCACGACTATAACATCTGAAACCCACAGACGGTAAATGTCCGGCTGGCTCAGCCACGACTTTTACATCAGAAACCCACAGACGGTGAATGTCCGGCTGGCTCAGCCACGACTTTTACATCTGAAACCCACAGACGGTGATTGTTCCGCTGGCTCAACAACGACTATAACACCTGAAACCCACAGACGGTGAATGTCCGGCTGGCTCAGCAACGACTATAACATCTGAAACCCACTGACGGTGAATGTCCGGCTGGCTCAGCAACGACTATAACATCTAAAACCCACAGACGGTGAATGTCCGACTGGCTCAGCAACGACTATAACATCAGAAACCCACCGAATGTGAATATCCGGCTGGCTCAGCAACGACTATAACATCTGAAACCCACAGACAGTGAATGTCCCGCTGGCTCAGCAACGACTATAACATCTGAAACCCACAGACGGTGAATGACCGACTGGCTCAGCCACGATTATAATATCTGAAACCCACAGACGGTGAATGTCCGGCTGGCTCAGCAACGACTAAAACTTCTGAAACGCACAGACGGTGAATGTCCCGCTGGCTCAGCAATGACTATAACATATGAAACCCACAGACTGTGAATGTCCGGCTGGCTCAGCCATTACTATAACATCTGAAACACACAGACGATGAATGACTGACTGGCTCAGCCACGACTATAACATCAGAAACCCACAAACGGTGAATGTCCGTCTGGCTCAGCCACGACGATAACATCTGAAACCCACAGACTGTGAATGTCCCACTGGCTCAGCCGAGACTATAACATCAGAAACCCACAGACAGTGAATGTCCCGCTGGCTCAGCCACGACTATAACTTCAGAAACCCACAGACGGTGAATGTCCGTCTGGCTCAGCAACGACTATAACATCTGAAACCCACAGACTGTGAATGTCCGGCTGGCTCAGCCATTACTATAACATCTGAAACACACAGACTATGAATGACTGACTGGCTCAGCCACGACTATAACATCAGAAACCCACAGACGGTGAATGTCCCGCTGGCTCAGCAACGACTATAACATCTGAAACCCACAGACGGTGAAAGTCCCGCTGGCTCAGCCACGACTATAACATCTGAAACCCACAGACGGTGAATGTCCGGCTGGCTCAGCCACGACTATAACTTCTGAATCCCAAAGACGGTGAATGTCCGGCTGGCTCAGCCATTACTATAACATCTGAAACACACAGACGATGAATGACTGACTGGCTCAGCCACGACTATAACATCAGAAACCCACAGACGGTGAATGTCCGTCTGGCTCAACCACGACTATAACATCTGAAACCCACAGACGGTGAATGTCCCGCTGGCTCAGCAACGACTATAACATCTGAAACCCACAGACGGTGAAAGTCCCGCTGGCTCAGCCACGACTATAACATCTGAAACCCACAGACGGTGAATGTCCGGCTGGCTCAGCAACGACTATAACATCTGAAACCCACAGACGGTGAATGTCCCGCTGGCTCAGCAACAACTATAACATCAGAAACCCACAGACGGTGAATGAACAACTGGCTCAGCCACAACTATAACATCTGAAACCCACAGACGGTGAATATCCGGCTGTCTCAGCCACGACTATAACATCTGAAACCCACAGACGGTAAATGTCCGGCTGGCTCAGCCACGACTTTTACATCTGAAACCCACAGACGGTGACTGTTCCGCTGGCTCAACAACGACTATAACACCTGAAACCCACAGACGGTGAATGTCCAGCTGGCTCAGCAACGACTATAACATCTGAAACCCACTGACGGTGAATGTCCGGCTGGCTCAGCAACGACTATAACATCTGAAACCCACAGACGGTGAATGGCCGACTGGCTCAGCAACGACTATAACATCAGAAACCCACAGACTGTGAATATCCGGCTGGCACAGCAACGACTATATCATCTGAAACGCACAGACGGTGAATGTCCGGCTGGCTCAGCAACATCTATACATCAGAAACCCACAGACTGTGAGTATCCGGCTGGTTCAGCAACGACTATAACATCTTAACCCATGACGGTGAATGTCCGGCTGGCTCAGCCACGACTATAACATCTGAAACCCACAGACGGTGAATGTCCGGCTGGCTCAGCAACGACTATAACATCTGAAACCCACAGACGGTGAATGTCCGGCTGGCTCAGCAACGACTATAACATCTTAACCCCACAGACGGTGAATGTCCAGCTGGCTCAGCCACGAATATAACATCTGAAACCCACAGACGGTGAATGTCCAGCTGGCTCAGCAACGACTATAACATCTGAAACCCACAGACGGTGAATGTCCCGCTGGCTCAGCCACGACTGTAACATCTGAAACCCTCAGACGGTGAATGTCCCGCTGGCTCAGCTAAGACTAAATCATCTGAAACCCACAGACAGTGAATGACCGACTGCCTCAGAAATGACTATAACATTTGAAACACACATACAATGAATGACGGACTGGCTCAGCCACGACTATAACGTCTGAAACCCACAGACGGTGAATGTCCCGCTGGCTCAACCATTACTATAACATCTGAAACACACAGACGATGAATGACTGACTGGCTCAGCCACGACTATAACATCAGAAACCCACAGACGGTGAATGTCCGTCTGGCTCAGCAACGACTATAACATCTGAAACCCGCAGACTGTGAATGTCCGGCTGGCTCAGCCATTACTATAATATCTGAAACACATAGACTATGAATGACTGACTGGCTCAGCCACGACTATAACATCAGAAACCCACAGACGGTGAATGTCCATCTGGCTCAGCCATTACTATAACATCTGAAACACACAGACGATGAATGACTGACTGGCTCAGCCACGACTATAACATCAGAAACCCACAGACAGTGAATGTCCGTCTGGCTCAGACACGACTATAACATCTGAAACCCACAGACGGTGAATGTCCCGCTGGCTCAGCAACGACTATAACATCTGAAACCCACAGACGCTGAAAGTCCCGCTGGCTCAGCCACGACTAAAACATCTGAAACCCACAGACGGTGAATGTCCGGCTGGCTCAGCCACGACTATAACATCTGAAACCCAAAGACGGTGAATGTCCGGCTGGCTCAGCCATTACTATAACATCTGAAACACACAGACGATGAATGACTGACTGGCTCAGCCACGACTATAACATCAGAAACCCACAGACGGTGAATGTCCGTCTGGCTCAGCCACGAATATAACATCTGAAACCCACAGACGGTGAATATCCCGCTGGCTCAGCAACGACTATAACATCTGAAACCCACAGACGGTGAAAGTCCCGCTGGCTCAGCAACGACTGTAACATCTGAAACCCACAGACGGTGAATGACCAACTGGCTCAGCCACAACTATAACATCTGAAACCCACACACGGTGAAAGTCCAGCTGGCTCAGCAACGACTATAACATCTTAACCCCACAGACGGTGAATGTCCGTCTGGCTCAGCAACGACTATAACATCTGAAACCCGCAGACTGTGAATGTCCGGCTGGCTCAGCCACGACTATAACATCTGAAACCCAAAGACGGTGAATGTCCGGCTGGCTCAGCCATTACTATAACATCTGAAACACACAGACGATGAATGACTGACTAGCTCAGCCACGACTATAACATCAGAAACCCACAGACGGTGAATGTCCGTCTGGCTCAACCATGACTATAACATCTGAAACCCACAGACGGTGAATGTCCCGCTGGCTCAGCAACGACTATAACATCTGAAACCCACAGACGGTGAAAGTCCCGCTGGCTCAGCCACGACTATAACATCTGAAACCCACAGACGGTGAATGTCCGGCTGGCTCAGCAACGACTATAACATCTGAAACCCACAGACGGTGAATGTCCCGCTGGCTCAGCAACGACTATAACATCAGAAACCCAAAGGTGGTGAAAGTCCCGCTGGCTCAGCCACGACTATAACATCTGAAACCCACAGACGGTGAATGACCGACTGGCTCAGCCACGATTATAATATCTGAAACCCACAGACGGTGAATGTCCGGCTGGCTCAGCAACGACTATAACATATGAAACCCACAGACTGTGAATGTCCGGCTGGCTCAGCCATTACTATAACATCTGAAACACACAGACGATGAATGACTGACTGGCTCAGCCACGACTATAACATCAGAAACCCACAAACGGTGAATGTCCGTCTGGCTCAGCCACGACGATAACATCTGAAACCCACAGACTGTGAATGTCCCACTGGCTCAGCCGAGACTATAACATCAGAAACCCACAGACAGTGAATGTCCCGCTGGCTCAGCCACGACTATAACATCAGAAACCCACAGACGGTGAATGTCCGTCTGGCTCAGCAACGACTATAACATCTGAAACCCACAGACTGTGAATGTCCGGCTGGCTCAGCCATTACTATAACATCTGAAACACACAGACTATGAATGACTGACTGGCTCAGCCACGACTATAACATCAGAAACCCACAGACGGTGAATGTCCCGCTGGCTCAGCAACGACTATAACATCTGAAACCCACAGACGGTGAAAGTCCCGCTGGCTCAGCCACGACTATAACATCTGAAACCCACAGACGGTGAATGTCCGGCTGGCTCAGCCACGACTATAACTTCTGAATCCCAAAGACGGTGAATGTCCGGCTGGCTCAGCCATTACTATAACATCTGAAACACACAGACGATGAATGACTGACTGGCTCAGCCACGACTATAACATCAGAAACCCACAGACGGTGAATGTCCGTCTGGCTCAACCACGACTATAACATCTGAAACCCACAGACGGTGAATGTCCCGCTGGCTCAGCAACGACTATAACATCTGAAACCCACAGACGGTGAAAGTCCCGCTGGCTCAGCCACGACTATAACATCTGAAACCCACAGACGGTGAATGTCCGGCTGGCTCAGCAACGACTATAACATCTGAAACCCACAGACGGTGAATGTCCCGCTGGCTCAGCAACAACTATAACATCAGAAACCCACAGACGGTGAATGAACAACTGGCTCAGCCACAACTATAACATCTGAAACCCAAAGACGGTGAATGTACGGCTGGCTCAGCCACAACTATAACATCTGAAACCCAAAGACGGTGAATGTACGGCTGGCTCAGCTACAACTATAACATCTGAAACCCACACATGGTGAAAGTCCAGCTGGCTCAGCAACGACTATAACATCTTAACCCCACAGACGGTGAATGTCAGACTGGCACAGCAACGACTATAACATCTGAAACCCACAGACGGTGAATGTCCGGCTGTCTCAGCCACGACTATAACATCTGAAACCCACAGACGGTGAATATCCGGCTGTCTCAGCCACGACTATAACATCTGAAACCCACAGACGGTAAATGTCCGTCTGGCTCAGCCACGACTTTTACATCTGAAACCCACAGACGGTGACTGTTCCGCTGGCTCAACAACGACTATAACACCTGAAACCCACAGACGGTGAATGTCCAGCTGGCTCAGCAACGACTATAACATCTGAAACCCACTGACGGTGAATGTCCGGCTGGCTCAGCAACGACTATAACATCTGAAACCCACAGACGGTGAATGTCCGACTGGCTCAGCAACGACTATAACATCAGAAACCCACAGACTGTGAATATCCGGCTGGCACAGCAACGACTATATCATCTGAAACGCACAGACGGTGAATGTCCGGCTGGCTCAGCAACATCTATACATCAGAAACCCACAGACTGTGAGTATCCGGCTGGTTCAGCAACGACTATAACATCTTAACCCATGACGGTGAATGTCCGGCTGGCTCAGCCACGACTATAACATCTGAAACCCACAGACGGTGAATGTCCGGCTGGCTCAGCAACGACTATAACATCTGAAACCCACAGACGGTGAATGTCCGGCTGGCTCAGCAACGACTATAACATCTTTACCCCACAGACGGTGAATGTCCAGCTGGCTCAGCCACGAATATAACATCTGAAACCCACAGACGGTGAATGTCCAGCTGGCTCAGCAACGACTATAACATCTGAAACCCACAGACGGTGAATGTCCCGCTGGCTCAGCCACGACTGTAACATCTGAAACCCACAGACGGTGAATGTCCCGCTGGCTCAGCTAAGACTAAAACATCTGAAACCCACAGACAGTGAATGACCGACTGCCTCAGAAATGACTATAACATTTGAAACACACATACAATGAATGACGGACTGGCTCAGCCACGACTATAACGTCTGAAACCCACAGACGGTGAATGTCCCGCTGGCTCAACCATTACTATAACATCTGAAACACACAGACGATGAATGACTGACTGGCTCAGCCACGACTATAACATCAGAAACCCACAGACGGTGAATGTCCGTCTGGCTCAGCAACGACTATAACATCTGAAACCCGCAGACTGTGAATGTCCGGCTGGCTCAGCCATTACTATAATATCTGAAACACATAGACTATGAATGACTGACTGGCTCAGCCACGACTATAACATCAGAAACCCACAGACGGTGAATGTCCATCTGGCTCAGCCATTACTATAACATCTGAAACACACAGACGATGAATGACTGACTGGCTCAGCCACGACTATAACATCAGAAACCCACAGACGGTGAATGTCCGTCTGGCTCAGACACGACTATAACATCTGAAACCCACAGACGGTGAATGTCCCGCTGGCTCAGCAACGACTATAACATCTGAAACCCACAGACGCTGAAAGTCCCGCTGGCTCAGCCACGACTAAAACATCTGAAACCCACAGACGGTGAATGTCCGGCTGGCTCAGCCACGACTATAACATCTGAAACCCAAAGACGGTGAATGTCCGGCTGGCTCAGCCATTACTATAACATCTGAAACACACAGACGATGAATGACTGACTGGCTCAGCCACGACTATAACATCAGAAACCCACAGACGGTGAATGTCCGTCTGGCTCAGCCACGAATATAACATCTGAAACCCACAGACGGTGAATATCCCGCTGGCTCAGCAACGACTATAACATCTGAAACCCACAGACGGTGAAAGTCCCGCTGGCTCAGCAACGACTGTAACATCTGAAACCCACAGACGGTGAATGACCAACTGGCTCAGCCACAACTATAACATCTGAAACCCACACACGGTGAAAGTCCAGCTGGCTCAGCAACGACTATAACATCTTAACCCCACAGACGGTGAATGTCCGTCTGGCTCAGCAACGACTATAACATCTGAAACCCGCAGACTGTGAATGTCCGGCTGGCTCAGCCACGACTATAACATCTGAAACCCAAAGACGGTGAATGTCCGGCTGGCTCAGCCATTACAATAACATCTGAAACACACAGACGATGAATGACTGACTAGCTCAGCCACGACTATAACATCAGAAACCCACAGACGGTGAATGTCCGTCTGGCTCAACCATGACTATAACATCTGAAACCCACAGACGGTGAATGTCCCGCTGGCTCAGCAACGACTATAACATCTGAAACCCACAGACGGTGAAAGTCCCGCTGGCTCAGCCACGACTATAACATCTGAAACCCACAGACGGTGAATGTCCGGCTGGCTCAGCAACGACTATAACATCTGAAACCCACAGACGGTGAATGTCCCGCTGGCTCAGCAACGACTATAACATCAGAAACCCAAAGGTGGTGAAAGTCCCGCTGGCTCAGCCACGACTATAACATCTGAAACCCACAGACGGTGAATGACCGACTGGCTCAGCCACGATTATAATATCTGAAACCCACAGACGGTGAATGTCCCGCTGGCTCAGCAACGACTATAACATCTGAAACCCACAGACGGTGAAAGTCCCGCTTGCTCAGCCACGACTATAACATCTGAAACCCACAGACGGTGAATGTCCGGCTGGCTCAGCCACGACTATAACATCTGAAACCCACAGACGGTGAATGTCCGGCTGGCTCAGCACCGACTATAACATCTGAAACCCACAGACGGTGAATATCCGGCTGTCTCAGCCATGACTATAACATCTGAAACCCACAGACGGTGAATGTCCCGCTGGCTCAGCAACGACTATAACATCAGAAACCCACAGACGGTGAAAGTCCCGCTGGCTCAGCCACGACTATAACATCTGAAACCCACAGACGGTGAATGAACAACTGGCTCAGCCACAACTATAACATCTGAAACCCAAAGACGGTGAAAGTCCCGCTGGCTCAGCCACGACTAAAACATCTGAAACCCACAGACGGTGAATGACCGGCTGGCTCAGCCACGACTATAACATCTGAAACCCAAAGACGGTGAATGTCCGGCTGGCTCAGCCATTTCTATAACATCTGAAACACACAGACGATGAATGACTGACTGGCTCAGCCACGACTATAACATCTGAAACCCACAGACAGTGAATGTCCCGCTGGCTCAGAAACGACTATAACATCAGAAACCCACAGACGGTGAAAGTCCCGCTGGCTCAGCCACGATAATAACATCTGAAACCCACAGACGGTGAATGTCCGGCTGGCTCAGCAACGACTATAACATCTGAAACCCCCAGACGGTGAATGACCAACTGGGTCAGCCACAAGTATAACATCTGAAACCCAAAGACGGTGAATGTACGGCTGGCTCAGCCACAACTATAACATCTGAAACCCACACACGGTGAAAGTCCAGCTGGCTCAGCAACGACTATAACATCTTAACCCCACAGACGGTGAATGTCCGACTGGCACAGCAACGACTATAACATCTGAAACCCACAGACGGTGAATGTCCGGCTGGCTCGGCACCGACTATAACATCTGAAACCCACAGACGGTAAATGTCCGGCTGGCTCAGCCACGACTTTTACATCTGAAACCCACAGACGGTGACTGTTCCGCTGGCTCAACAACGACTATAACACCTGAAACCCACAGACGGTGAATGTCCGGCTGGCTCAGCAACGACTTTTACATCTGAAACCCACAGACGGTGACTGTTCCGCTGGCTCAACAACGACTATAACACCTGAAACCCACAGACGGTGAATGTCCGGCTGGCTCAGCAACGACTATAACATCTGAAACCCACAGACGGTGAATGTCCGGCTGGCTCAGCAACGACTATAACATCTAAAACCCACAGACGGTGAATGTCCGACTGGCTCAGCAACGACTATAACATCAGAAACCCACAGAATGTGAATATCCGGCTGGCTCAGCAACGACTATAACATCTGAAACCCACAGACAGTGAATGTCCCGCTGGCACAGCAACGACTATAACATCTGAAACCCACAGACGGTGAATGACCGACTGGCTCAGCCACGATTATAATATCTGAAACCCACAGACGGTGAATGTCCGGCTGGCTCAGCAACGACTATAACTTCTGAAACGCACAGACGGTGAATGTCCCGCTGGCTCAGCAATGACTATAACATATGAAACCCACAGACTGTGAATGTCCGGCTGTCTCAGCCATTACTATAACATCTGAAACACACAGACGATGAATGACTGACTGGCTCAGCCACGACTATAACATCAGAAACCCACAAACGGTGAATGTCCGTCTGGCTCAGCCACGACGATAACATCTGAAACCCACAGACTGTGAATGTCCCGCTGGCTCAGCCACGACTATAACATCAGAAACCCACAGACAGTGAATGTCCCGCTGGCTCAGCCACGACTATAACGTCAGAAACCCACAGACGGTGAATGTCCGTCTGGCTCAGCAACGACTATAACATCTGAAACCCACAGACTGTGAATGTCCGTCTGGCTCAGCCATTACTATAACATCTGAAACACACAGACTATGAATGACTGACTGGCTCAGCCACGACTATAACATCAGAAACCCACAGACGGTGAATGTCCGGCTGGCACAGCCACGACTATAACATCTGAAACACACAGACGGTGAATGTCCGGCTGGCACAGCCACGACTATAACATCTGAAACACACAGACGATGAATGACTGACTGGCTCAGTCACGACTATAACATCTGAAACCCACAGACGGTGAATGTCCGGCTGGCTCAGCCATGACTATAACATCTGAAACACACAGACGATGAATGACTGACTGGCTCAGTCACGACTATAACATCTGAAACCCACAGACGGTGAATGTCCCGCTGGCTCAGCAACGACTATAACATCTGAAACCCACAGACGGTGAATGTCCCGCTGGCTCAGCCACGACTATAACATCTGAAACCCACAGACGGTCAATGTCCGGCTGGCTCAGCCACGACTATAACATCTGAAACCCAAAGACGGTGAATGTCCGGCTGGCTCAGCCATTACTATAACATCTGAAACACACAGACGATGAATGACTGACTGGCTCAGCCACGACTATAACATCAGAAACCCACAGACGGTGAATGTCCGTCTGGCTCAACCACGACTATAACATCTGAAACCCACAGACGGTGAATGTCCCGCTTGCTCAGCAACGACTATAACATCTGAAACCCACAGACGGTGAAAGTCCCGCTGGCTCAGCCACGACTATAACATCTGAAACCCACAGACGGTGAATGTCCGGCTGGCTCAGCCACGACTATAACATCTGAAACCCACAGACGGTGAATGTCCGGCTGGCTCAGCAACGACTATAACATCTGAAACCCACAGACGGTGAATGAACAACTGGCTCAGCCACAACTATAACATCTGAAACCCAAAGACGGTGAATGTACGGCTGGCTCAGCCACAACTATAACATCTGAAACCCACACATGGTGAAAGTCCAGCTGGCTCAGCAACGACTATAACATCTGAAACCCACAGACGGTGAATGTCCCGCTGGCTCAGCAACGACTATAATATCTGAAACCCAAAGACGGTGAATGTACGGCTGGCTCAGCCACAACTATAACATCTGAAACCCACACACGGTGAAAGTCCAGCTGGCTCAGCAACGACTATAACATCTTAACCCCACAGACGGTGAATGTCCGACTGGCACAGCAACGACTATAACATCTGAAACCCACAGACGGTGAATGTCCGGCTGGCTCAGCACCGACTATAACATCTGAAACCCACAGACGGTGAATATCCGGCTGTCTCAGCCACGACTTTTACATCTGAAACGCACAGACGGTAAATGTCCGGCTGTCTCAGCCACGACTATAACATCTGAAACCCACAGACGGTAAATGTCCGGCTGGCTCAGCCACGACTTTTACATCTGAAACCCACAGACGGTGACTGTTCCGCTGGCTCAACAACGACTATAACACCTGAAACCCACAGACGGTGAATGTCCGGCTGGCTCAGCAACGACTTTTACATCTGAAACCCACAGACGGTGACTGTTCCGCTGGCTCAACAACGACTATAACACCTGAAACCCACAGACGGTGAATGTCCGGCTGGCTCAGCAACGACTATAACATCTGAAACCCACTGACGGTGAATGTCCGGCTGGCTCAGCAACGACTATAACATCTAAAACCCACAGACGGTGAATGTCCGACTGGCTCAGCAACGACTATAACATCAGAAACCCACAGAATGTGAATATCCGGCTGGCTCAGCAACGACTATAACATCTGAAACCCACAGACAGTGAATGTCCCGCTGGCACAGCAACGACTATAACATCTGAAACCCACAGACGGTGAATGACCGACTGGCTCAGCCACGATTATAATATCTGAAACCCACAGACGGTGAATGTCCGGCTGGCTCAGCAACGACTATAACTTCTGAAACGCACAGACGGTGAATGTCCCGCTGGCTCAGCAATGACTATAACATATGAAACCCACAGACTGTGAATGTCCGGCTGTCTCAGCCATTACTATAACATCTGAAACACACAGACGATGAATGACTGACTGGCTCAGCCACGACTATAACATCAGAAACCCACAAACGGTGAATGTCCGTCTGGCTCAGCCACGACGATAACATCTGAAACCCACAGACTGTGAATGTCCCGCTGGCTCAGCCACGACTATAACATCAGAAACCCACAGACAGTGAATGTCCCGCTGGCTCAGCCACGACTATAACGTCAGAAACCCACAGACGGTGAATGTCCGTCTGGCTCAGCAACGACTATAACATCTGAACCCCACAGACTGTGAATGTCCGTCTGGCTCAGCCATTACTATAACATCTGAAACACACAGACTATGAATGACTGACTGGCTCAGCCACGACTATAACATCAGAAACCCACAGACGGTGAATGTCCGGCTGGCACAGCCACGACTATAACATCTGAAACACACAGACGGTGAATGTCCGGCTGGCACAGCCACGACTATAACATCTGAAACACACAGACGATGAATGACTGACTGGCTCAGTCACGACTATAACATCTGAAACCCACAGACGGTGAATGTCCGGCTGGCTCAGCCATGACTATAACATCTGAAACACACAGACGATGAATGACTGACTGGCTCAGTCACGACTATAACATCTGAAACCCACAGACGGTGAATGTCCCGCTGGCTCAGCAACGACTATAACATCTGAAACCCACAGACGGTGAATGTCCCGCTGGCTCAGCCACGACTATAACATCTGAAACCCACAGACGGTCAATGTCCGGATGGCTCAGCCACGACTATAACATCTGAAACCCAAAGACGGTGAATGTCCGGCTGGCTCAGCCATTACTATAACATCTGAAACACACAGACGATGAATGACTGACTGGCTCAGCCACGACTATAACATCAGAAACCCACAGACGGTGAATGTCCGTCTGGCTCAACCACGACTATAACATCTGAAACCCACAGACGGTGAATGTCCCGCTTGCTCAGCAACGACTATAACATCTGAAACCCACAGACGGTGAAAGTCCCGCTGGCTCAGCCACGACTATAACATCTGAAACCCACAGACGGTGAATGTCCGGCTGGCTCAGCCACGACTATAACATCTGAAACCCACAGACGGTGAATGTCCGGCTGGCTCAGCAACGACTATAACATCTGAAACCCACAGACGGTGAATGAACAACTGGCTCAGCCACAACTATAACATCTGAAACCCAAAGACGGTGAATGTACGGCTGGCTCAGCCACAACTATAACATCTGAAACCCACACATGGTGAAAGTCCAGCTGGCTCAGCAACGACTATAACATCTGAAACCCACAGACGGTGAATGTCCCGCTGGCTCAGCAACGACTATAATATCTGAAACCCAAAGACGGTGAATGTACGGCTGGCTCAGCCACAACTATAACATCTGAAACCCACACACGGTGAAAGTCCAGCTGGCTCTGCAACGACTATAACATCTTAACCCCACAGACGGTGAATGTCCGACTGGCACAGCAACGACTATAACATCTGAAACCCACAGACGGTGAATGTCCGGCTGGCTCAGCACCGACTATAACATCTGAAACCCACAGACGGTGAATATCCGGCTGTCTCAGCCACGACTTTTACATCTGAAACGCACAGACGGTAAATGTCCGGCTGTCTCAGCCACGACTATAACATCTGAAACCCACAGACGGTAAATGTCCGGCTGGCTCAGCCACGACTTTTACATCTGAAATCCACAGACGGTGACTGTTCCGCTGGCTCAACAACGACTATAACATCTGAAACCCACAGACGGTGAATGTCCGGCTGGCTCAGCAACGACTATAACATCTGAAACCCACTGACGGTGAATGTCCGGCTGGCTCAGCAATGACTATAACATCTGAAACCCACAGACGGTGAATGTCCGACTGGCTCAGCAACGACTATAACATCAGAAACCCACAGAATGTGAATATCCGGCTGGCTCAGCAACGACTATAACATCTGAAACCCACAGACAGTGAATGTCCCGCTGGCTCAGCAACGACTATAACATCTGAAACCCACAGACGGTGAATGACCGACTGGCTCAGCCACGATTATAATATCTGAAACCCACAGACGGTGAATGTCCGGCTGGCTCAGCAACGACTATAACTTCTGAAACGCACAGACGGTGAATGTCCCGCTGGCTCAGCAATGACTATAACATATGAAACCCACAGACTGTGAATGTCCGGCTGGCTCAGCCATTACTATAACATCTGAAACACACAGACGATGAATGACTGACTGGCTCAGCCACGACTATAACATCAGAAACCCACAAACGGTGAATGTCCGTCTGGCTCAGCCACGACGATAACATCTGAAACCCACAGACTGTGAATGTCCCGCTGGCTCAGCCACGACTATAACATCAGAAACCCACAGACAGTGAATGTCCCGCTGGCTCAGCCACGACTATAACATCAGAAACCCACAGAATGTGAATGTCCGGCTGGCTCAGCCATTACTATAACATCTGAAACACACAGACTATGAATGACTGACTGGCTCAGCCACGACTATAACATCAGAAACCCACAGACAGTGAATGTCCCGCTGGCTCAGCCACGACTATAACATCAGAAACCCACAGAATGTGAATGTCCGGCTGGCTCAGCCATTACTATAACATCTGAAACCCACACACGGTGAAAGTCCAGCTGGCTCAGCAACGACTATAACATCTTAACCCCACAGACGGTGAATGTCCGACTGGCACAGCAACGACTATAACATCTGAAACCCACAGACGGTGAATGTCCGGCTGTCTCAGCCACGACTATAACATCTGAAACCCACAGACGGTAAATGTCCGGCTGGCTCAGCCACGACTTTTACATCTGAAACCCACAGACGGTGAATGTCCGGCTGGCTCAGCCACGACTTTTACATCTGAAACCCACAGACGGTGACTGTTCCGCTGGCTCAACAACGACTATAACACCTGAAACCCACAGACGGTGAATGTCCGGCTGGCTCAGCAACGACTATAACATCTGAAACCCACTGACGGTGAATGTCCGGCTGGCTCAGCAATGACTATAACATCTAAAACACATAGGCGGTGAATGTCCGACTGGCTCAGCAACGACTATAACATCAGAAACCCACAGAATGTGAATATCCGGCTGGCTCAGCAACGACTATAACATCTGAAACCCACAGACAGTGAATGTCCCGCTGGCTCAGCAGCGACTATAACATCTGAAACCCACAGACGGTGAATGACCGACTGGCTCAGCCACGATTATAATATATGAAACCCACAGACTGTGAATGTCCGGCTGGCTCAGCCATTACTATAACATCTGAAACACACAGACGATGAATGACTGACTGGCTCAGCCACGACTATAACATCAGAAACCCACAAACGGTGAATGTCCGTTGGCTCAGCCACGACGATAACATCTGAAACCCACAGACTGTGAATGTCCCGCTGGCTCAGCCACGACTATAACATCAGAAACCCACAGACAGTGAATGTCCCGCTGGCTCAGCCACGACTATAACATCAGAAACCCACAGAATGTGAATGTCCGGCTGGCTCAGCCATGACTATAACATCTGAAACACACAGACTATGAATGACTGACTGGCTCAGCAACGACAATAACATCTGAATCCCACAGACGGTGAATGTCCCGCTGGCTCAGCAACGACTATAACATCTGAAACCCACAGACGGTGAATGTCCCGCTAGCTCAGCAACGACTATAACATCTGAAACCCACAGACGGTGAAAGTCCCGCTGGCTCAGCCACGACTATAACATCTGAAACCCAAAGACGGTGAATGTCCGGCTGGCTCAGCCATTACTATAACATCTGAAACACACAGACGATGAATGACTGACTGGCTCAGCCATGACTATAACATCAGAAACCCACAGACGGTGAATGTCCGTCTGGCTCAACTACGACTATAACATCTGAAACCCACAGACGGTGAATGTCCCGCTGGCTCAGCAACGACTATAACATCTGAAACCCACAGACGGTGAATGTCCCGCTGGCTCAGCAACGACTATAACATCAGAAACCCACAGATGGTGAAAGTCCCAATGGCTCAGCCACGACTATAACAACTGAAACCCACAGACGGTGAATGTCCGGCTGGCTCAGCAACGACTATAACATCTGAAACCCACAGACGGTGAATGAACAACTGGCTCAGCCACAACTATAACATCTGAAACCCAAAGACGGTGAATGTACGGCTGGCTCAGCCACAACTATAACATCTGAAACCCACACATGGTGAAAGTCCAGCTGGCTCAGCAACGACTATAACATCTGAAACCCACAGACGGTGAATGTCCCGCTGGCTCAGCAACGACTATAACATCAGAAACCCACAGATGTTGAAAGACCCGCTGGCTCAGCCACGACTAAAACATCAGAAACCCACAAACGGTGAATGTCCGGCTGGCTCAGCAACGACTATAACATCTGAAACCCACACACGGTGAAAGTCCAGCTGGCTCAGCAACGACTATAACATCTTAACCACACAGACGGTGAATGTCCGACTGGCACAGCAACGACTATAACATCTGAAACCCACAGACGGTGAATGTCCGGCTGGCTCAGCACCGACTATAACAACTGAAACCCACAGACGGTGAATATCCGGCTGTCTCAGCCACGACTATAACATCTGAAAACCACAGACGGTAAATGTCCTGCTGGCTCAGCCACGACTTTTACATCTGAAACCCACAGACGGTGAATGTCCGGCTGGCTCAGCCACGACTTTTACACCTGAAACCCACAGACGGTGACTGTTCCGCTAGCTCAACAACGACTATAACACCTGAAACCCACAGACGGTGAATGTCCGGCTGGCTCAGCAACGACTATAACATCTGAAACCCACAGACGGTGAATGTCCGACTGGCTCAGCAACGACTATAACATCAGAAACCCACAGAATGTGAATATCCGGCTGGCTCAGCAACGACTATAACATCTGAAACCCACAGACAGTGAATGTCCCGCTGGCTCAGCAACGACTATAACATCTGAAACCCACAGACGGTGAATGACCGACTGGCTCAGCCACGATTATAATATCTGAAACCCACAGAAGGTGAATGTCCGGCTGGCTCAGCAACGACTATAACTTCTGAAACGCACAGACGGTGAATGTCCCGCTGGCTCAGCAATGACTATAACATATGAAACCCACAGACTGTGAATGTCCGGCTGGCTCAGCCATTACTATAACATCTGAAACACACAGACGATGAATGACTGACTGGCTCAGCTACGACTATAACATCAGAAACCCACAAACGGTGAATATCCGTCTGGCTCAGCCACGACGATAACATCTGAAACCCACAGACTGTGAATGTCCGGCTGGCTCAGCCATTACTATAACATCTGAAACACACAGACTATGAATGACTGACTGGCTCAGCCACGACTATAACATCAGAAACCCACAGACAGTGAATGTCCCGCTGGCTCAGCCACGACTATAACGTCAGAAACCCACAGACGGTGAATGTCCGTCTGGCTCAGCAACGACTATAACATCTGAAACCCAAAGACTGTGAATTTCCGGCTGGCTCAGCCATTACTATAACATCTGAAACACACAGACTATGAATGACTGACTGGCTCAGCCACGACTATAACATCAGAAACCCACAGACGGTGAATGTCCGTCTGGCTCATCCACGACAATAACATCTGAAACCCACAGACGGTGAATGTCCCGCTGGCTCAGCAACGACTATAACATCTGAAACCCACAGACGGTGAATGTCCCGCTGGCTCAGCCACGACTATAACATCTGAAACCCACAGACGGTCAATGTCCGGCTGGCTCAGCCACGACTATAACATCTGAAACCCAAAGACGGTGAATGTCCGGCTGGCTCAGCCATTACTATAACATCTGAAACACACAGACGATGAATGACTGACTGGCTCAGCCACGACTATAACATCAGAAACCCACAGACGGTGAATGTCCGTCTGGCTCAACCACGACTATAACATCTGAAACCCACAGACGGTGAATGTCCCGCTGGCTCAGCAACGACTATAACATCTGAAACCCACAGACGGTGAAAGTACCGCTGGCTCAGCCACGACTATAACATCTGAAACCCACAGACGGTGAATGTCCGGCTGTCTCAGCCACGACTATAACATCTGAAACCCACAGACGGTGAATGTCCGGCTGGCTCAGCAACGACTAGAACATCTGAAACCCACAGACGGTGAATGAACAACTGGCTCAGCCACAACTATAACATCTGAAACCCAAAGACGGTGAATGTACGGCTGGCTCAGCCACAACTATAACATCTGAAACCCACACATGGTGAAAGTCCAGCTGGCTCAGCAACGACTATAACATCTGAAACCCACAGACGGTGAATGTCCCGCTGGCTCAGCAACGACTATAGCATCTGAAACCCAAAGACGGTGAATGTACGGCTGGCTCAGCCACAACTATAACATCTGAAACCCACACACGGTGAAAGTCCAGCTGGCTCAGCAACGACTATAACATCTTAACCCCCCAGACGGTGAATGTCCGACTGGCACAGCAACGACTATAACATCTGAAACCCACAGACGGTGAATGTCCGGCTGGCTCAGCACCGACGATAACATCTGAAACCCACAGACGGTGAATATCCGGCTATCTCAGCCACGACTTTTACATCTGAAACGCACAGACGGTAAATGTCCGGCTGGCTCAGCCACGACTTTTACATCTGAAACCCACAGACGGTGACTGTTCCGCTGGCTCAACAACGACTATAACATCTGAAACCCAGACGGTGAATGTCCGGCTGGCTCAGCAACGACTATAACATCTGAAACCCACTGACGGTGAATGTCCGGCTGGCTCAGCAATGACTATAACATCTGAAACCCACAGACGGTGAATGTCCGACTGGCTCAGCAACGACTATAACATCAGAAACCCACAGAATGTGAATATCCGGCTGGCTCAGCAACGACTATAACATCTGAAACCCACAGACAGTGAATGTCCCGCTGGCTCAGCAACGACTATAACATCTGAAACCCACAGACGGTGAATGACCGACTGGCTCAGCCACGATTATAATATCTGAAACCCACAGACGGTGAATGTCCGGCTGGCTCAGCAACGACTATAACTTCTGAAACGCACAGACGGTGAATGTCCCGCTGGCTCAGCAATGACTATAACATATGAAACCCACAGACTGTGAATGTCCGGCTGGCTCAGCCATTACAATAACATCTGAAACACACAGACGATGAATGACTGACTGGCTCAGCCACGACTATAACATCAGAAACCCACAAACGGTGAATGTCCGTCTGGCTCAGCCACGACGATAACATCTGAAACCCACAGACTGTGAATGTCCGGCTGGCTCAGCCACGACTATAACATCAGAAACCCACAGACAGTGAATTTCCGGCTGGCTCAGCCATTACTATAACATCTGAAACCCACAGACGGTGACTGTTCCGCTGGCTCAACAACGACTATAACACCTGAAACCCACAGACGGTGAATGTCCGGCTGGCTCAGCAACGACTATAACATCTGAAACCCACTGACGGTGAATGTCCGGCTGGCTCAGCAATGACTATAACATCTAAAACACATAGGCGGTGAATGTCCGACTGGCTCAGCAACGACTATAACATCAGAAACCCACAGAATGTGAATATCCGGCTGGCTCAGCAACGACTATAACATCTGAAACCCACAGACAGTGAATGTCCCGCTGGCTCAGCAGCGACTATAACATCTGAAACCCACAGACGGTGAATGACCGACTGGCTCAGCCACGATTATAATATATGAAACCCACAGACTGTGAATGTCCGGCTGGCTCAGCCATTACTATAACATCTGAAACACACAGACGATGAATGACTGACTGGCTCAGCCACGACTATAACACCAGAAACCCACAAACGGTGAATGTCCGTTGGCTCAGCCACGACGATAACATCTGAAACCCACAGACTGTGAATGTCCCGCTGGCTCAGCCACGACTATAACATCAGAAACCCACAGACAGTGAATGTCCCGCTGGCTCAGCCACGACTATAACATCAGAAACCCACAGAATGTGAATGTCCGGCTGGCTCAGCCATGACTATAACATCTGAAACACACAGACTATGAATGACTGACTGGCTCAGCAACGACAATAACATCTGAATCCCACAGACGGTGAATGTCCCGCTGGCTCAGCAACGACTATAACATCTGAAACCCACAGACGGTGAATGTCCCGCTAGCTCAGCAACGACTATAACATCTGAAACCCACAGACGGTGAAAGTCCCGCTGGCTCAGCCACGACTATAACATCTGAAACCCAAAGACGGTGAATGTCCGGCTGGCTCAGCCATTACTATAACATCTGAAACACACAGACGATGAATGACTGACTGGCTCAGCCATGACTATAACATCAGAAACCCACAGACGGTGAATGTCCGTCTGGCTCAACTACGACTATAACATCTGAAACCCACAGACGGTGAATGTCCCGCTGGCTCAGCAACGACTATAACATCTGAAACCCACAGACGGTGAATGTCCCGCTGGCTCAGCAACGACTATAACATCAGAAACCCACAGATGGTGAAAGTCCCAATGGCTCAGCCACGACTATAACAACTGAAACCCACAGACGGTGAATGTCCGGCTGGCTCAGCAACGACTATAACATCTGAAACCCACAGACGGTGAATGAACAACTGGCTCAGCCACAACTATAACATCTGAAACCCAAAGACGGTGAATGTACGGCTGGCTCAGCCACAACTATAACATCTGAAACCCACACATGGTGAAAGTCCAGCTGGCTCAGCAACGACTATAACATCTGAAACCCACAGACGGTGAATGTCCCGCTGGCTCAGCAACGACTATAACATCAGAAACCCACAGATGTTGAAAGACCCGCTGGCTCAGCCACGACTAAAACATCAGAAACCCACAAACGGTGAATGTCCGGCTGGCTCAGCAACGACTATAACATCTGAAACCCACACACGGTGAAAGTCCAGCTGGCTCAGCAACGACTATAACATCTTAACCACACAGACGGTGAATGTCCGACTGGCACAGCAACGACTATAACATCTGAAACCCACAGACGGTGAATGTCCGGCTGGCTCAGCACCGACTATAACAACTGAAACCCACAGACGGTGAATATCCGGCTGTCTCAGCCAGGACTATAACATCTGAAAACCACAGACGGTAAATGTCCTGCTGGCTCAGCCACGACTTTTACATCTGAAACCCACAGACGGTGAATGTCCGGCTGGCTCAGCCACGACTTTTACACCTGAAACCCACAGACGGTGACTGTTCCGCTAGCTCAACAACGACTATAACACCTGAAACCCACAGACGGTGAATGTCCGGCTGGCTCAGCAACGACTATAACATCTGAAACCCACTGACGGTGAATGTCCGGCTGGCTCAGCAACGACTATAACATCTGAAACCCACAGACGGTGAATGTCCGACTGGCTCAGCAACGACTATAACATCAGAAACCCACAGAATGTGAATATCCGGCTGGCTCAGCAACGACTATAACATCTGAAACCCACAGACAGTGAATGTCCCGCTGGCTCAGCAACGACTATAACATCTGAAACCCACAGACGGTGAATGACCGACTGGCTCAGCCACGATTATAATATCTGAAACCCACAGAAGGTGAATGTCCGGCTGGCTCAGCAACGACTATAACTTCTGAAACGCCCAGACGGTGAATGTCCCGCTGGCTCAGCAATGACTATAACATATGAAACCCACAGACTGTGAATGTCCGGCTGGCTCAGCCATTACTATAACATCTGAAACACACAGACGATGAATGACTGACTGGCTCAGCTACGACTATAACATCAGAAACCCACAAACGGTGAATATCCGTCTGGCTCAGCCACGACGATAACATCTGAAACCCACAGACTGTGAATGTCCGGCTGGCTCAGCCATTACTATAACATCTGAAACACACAGACTATGAATGACTGACTGGCTCAGCCACGACTATAACATCAGAAACCCACAGACAGTGAATGTCCCGCTGGCTCAGCCACGACTATAACGTCAGAAACCCACAGACGGTGAATGTCCGTCTGGCTCAGCAACGACTATAACATCTGAAACCCAAAGACTGTGAATTTCCGGCTGGCTCAGCCATTACTATAACATCTGAAACACACAGACTATGAATGACTGACTGGCTCAGCCACGACTATAACATCAGAAACCCACAGACGGTGAATGTCCGTCTGGCTCATCCACGACAATAACATCTGAAACCCACAGACGGTGAATGTCCCGCTGGCTCAGCAACGACTATAACATCTGAAACCCACAGACGGTGAATGTCCCGCTGGCTCAGCCACGACTATAACATCTGAAACCCACAGACGGTCAATGTCCGGCTGGCTCAGCCACGACTATAACATCTGAAACCCAAAGACGGTGAATGTCCGGCTGGCTCAGCCATTACTATAACATCTGAAACACACAGACGATGAATGACTGACTGGCTCAGCCACGACTATAACATCAGAAACCCACAGACGGTGAATGTCCGTCTGGCTCAACCACGACTATAACATCTGAAACCCACAGACGGTGAATGTCCCGCTGGCTCACCAACGACTATAACATCTGAAACCCACAGACGGTGAAAGTACCGCTGGCTCAGCCACGACTATAACATCTGAAACCCACAGACGGTGAATGTCCGGCTGTCTCAGCCACGACTATAACATCTGAAACCCACAGACGGTGAATGTCCGGCTGGCTCAGCAACGACTAGAACATCTGAAACCCACAGACGGTGAATGAACAACTGGCTCAGCCACAACTATAACATCTGAAACCCAAAGACGGTGAATGTACGGCTGGCTCAGCCACAACTATAACATCTGAAACCCACACATGGTGAAAGTCCAGCTGGCTCAGCAACGACTATAACATCTTAACCCCCCAGACGGTGAATGTCCGACTGGCACAGCAACGACTATAACATCTGAAACCCACAGACGGTGAATGTCCGGCTGGCTCAGCACCGACTATAACATCTGAAACCCACAGACGGTGAATATCCGGCTATCTCAGCCACGACTTTTACATCTGAAACGCACAGACGGTAAATGTCCGGCTGGCTCAGCCACGACTTTTACATCTGAAACCCACAGACGGTGACTGTTCCGCTGGCTCAACAACGACTATAACATCTGAAACCCAGACGGTGAATGTCCGGCTGGCTCAGCAACGACTATAACATCTGAAACCCACTGACGGTGAATGTCCGGCTGGCTCAGCAATGACTATAACATCTGAAACCCACAGACGGTGAATGTCCGACTGGCTCAGCAACGACTATAACATCAGAAACCCACAGAATGTGAATATCCGGCTGGCTCAGCAACGACTATAACATCTGAAACCCACAGACAGTGAATGTCCCGCTGGCTCAGCAACGACTATAACATCTGAAACCCACAGACGGTGAATGACCGACTGGCTCAGCCACGATTATAATATCTGAAACCCACAGTTGGTGAATGTCCGGCTGGCTCAGCAACGACTATAACTTCTGAAACGCACAGACGGTGAATGTCCCGCTGGCTCAGCAATGACTATAACATATGAAACCCACAGACTGTGAATGTCCGGCTGGCTCAGCCATTACAATAACATCTGAAACACACAGACGATGAATGACTGACTGGCTCAGCCACGACTATAACATCAGAAACCCACAAACGGTGAATGTCCGTCTGGCTCAGCCACGACGATAACATCTGAAACCCACAGACTGTGAATGTCCGGCTGGCTCAGCCACGACTATAACATCAGAAACCCACAGACAGTGAATGTCCGGCTGGCTCAGCCATTACTATAACATCTGAAACACACAGACTATGAATGACTGACTGGCTCAGCCACGACTATAACATCAGAAACCCACAGACAGTGAATGTCCCGCTGGCTCAGCCACGACTATAACATCAGAAACCCACAGAATGTGAATGTCCGGCTGGCTCAGCCATTACTATAACATCTGAAACCCACACACGGTGAAAGTCCAGCTGGCTCAGCAACGACTATAACATCTTAACCCCACAGACGGTGAATGTCCGACTGGCACAGCAACGACTATAACATCTGAAACCCACAGACGGTGAATGTCCGGCTGGCTCCGCACCGACTATAACATCTGAAACCCACAGACGGTGAATATCCGGCTGTCTCAGCCACGACTATAACATCTGAAACCCACAGACGGTAAATGTCCGGCTGGCTCAGCCACGACTTTTACATCTGAAACCCACAGACGGTGAATGTCCGGCTGGCTCAGCCATGACTTTTACATCTGAAACCCACAGACGGTGACTGTTACGCTGGCTCAACAACGACTATAACACCTGAAACCCAAAGACGGTGAATGTCCGGCTGGCTCAGCAACGACTATAACATCTGAAACCCACTGATGGTGAATGTCCGGCTGGCTCAGCAACGACTATAACATCTAAAACCCATAGACGGTGAATGTCCGACTGGCTCAGCAACGACTATAACATCAGAAACCCACAGAATGTGAATATCCGGCTGGCTCAGCAACAACTATAACATCTGAAACCCACAGACAGTGAATGTCCCGCTGGCTCAGCAACGACTATAACATCTGAAACCCACAGACGGTGAATGACCGACTGGCTCAGCCACGATTATAATATCTGAAACCCACAGACGGTGAATGTCCGGCTGGCTCAGCAACGACTATAACTTCTGAAACGCACAGACGGTGAATGTCCCGCTGGCTCAGCAATGACTATAACATCTGAAACCCACAGACTGTGAATGTCCGGCTGGCTCAGCCATTACTATAACATCTGAAACACACAGACGATGAATGACTGACTGGCTCAGCCACGACTATAACATCAGAAACCCACAAACGGTGAATGTCCGTCTGGCTCAGCCACGACGATAACATCTGAAACCCACAGACTGTGAATGTCCTGCTGGCTCAGCCACAACTATAACATCAGAAACCCACAGACAGTGAATGTCCCGCTGGCTCAGCCACGACTATAACATCAGAAACCCACAGAATGTGAATGTCCGGCTGGCTCAGCCATTACTATAACATCTGAAACACACAGACTATGAATGACTGACTGGCTCAGCAACGACAATAACATCTGAATCCCACAGACGGTGAATGTCCCGCTGGCTCAGCAACGACTATAACATCTGAAACCCACAGACGGTGAATGTCCCGCTAGCTCAGCAACGACTATAACATCTGAAACCCACAGACGGTGAAAGTCCCGCTGGCTCAGCCACGACTATAACATCTGAAACCCAAAGACGGTGAATGTCCGGCTGGCTCAGCCATTACTTTAACATCTGAAACACACAGACGATGAATGACTGACTGGCTCAGCCATGACTATAACATCAGAAACCCACAGACGGTGAATGTCCGTCTGGCTCAACTACGACTATAACATCTGAAACCCACAGACGGTGAATGTCCCGCTGTCTCAGCAACGACTATAACATCTGAAACCCACAGACGGTGAAAGTCCCGCTGGCTCAACCACGACTATAACATCTGAAACCCACAGACGGTGAATGTCCGGCTGGCTCAGCAACGACTATAACATCTGAAACCCACAGACGGTGAATGTCCCGCTGGCTCAGCAACGACTATAACATCAGAAACCCACAGATGGTGAAAGTCCCACTGGCTCAGCCACGACTATAACATCTGAAACCCACAGACAGTGAATGTCCGGCTGGCTCAGCAACAACTATAACATCTGAAACCCACAGACAGTGAATGTCCCGCTGGCTCAGCAACGACTATAACATCTGAAACCCACAGACGGTGAATGACCGACTGGCTCAGCCACGATTATAATATCTGAAACCCACAGACGGTGAATGTCCGGCTGGCTCAGCAACGACTATAACTTCTGAAACGCACAGACGGTGAATGTCCCGCTGGCTCAGCAATGACTATAACATATGAAACCCACAGACTGTGAATGTCCGGTTGGCTCAGCCATTACTATAACATCTGAAACACACAGACGATGAATGACTGACTGGCTCAGCTACGACTATAACATCAGAAACCCACAAACGGTGAATATCCGTCTGGCTCAGCCACGACGATAACATCTGAAACCCACAGACTGTGAATGTCCGGCTGGCTCAGCCATTACTATAACATCTGAAACCCAAAGACGGTGAATGTCCGGCTGGCTCAGCCATTACTATAACATCTGAAACACACAGACGATGAATGACTGACTGGCTCAGCCATGACTATAACATCAGAAACCCACAGACGGTGAATGTCCGTCTGGCTCAACTACGACTATAACATCTGAAACCCACAGACGGTGAATGTCCCGCTGTCTCAGCAACGACTATAACATCTGAAACCCACAGACGGTGAAAGTCCCGCTGGCTCAGCCACGACTATAACATCTGAAACCCACAGACGGTGAATGTCCGGCTGGCTCAGCAACGACTATAACATCTGAAACCCACAGACGGTGAATGTCCCGCTGGCTCAGCAACGACTATAACATCAGAAACCCACAGATGGTGAAAGTCCCACTGGCTCAGCCACGACTATAACATCTGAAACCCACAGACGGTGAATGTCCGGCTGGCTCAGCAACAACTATAACATCTGAAACCCACAGACAGTGAATGTCCCGCTGGCTCAGCAACGACTATAACATCTGAAACCCACAGACGGTGAATGACCGACTGGCTCAGCCACGATTATAATATCTGAAACCCACAGACGGTGAATGTCCGGCTGGCTCAGCAACGACTATAACTTCTGAAACGCACAGACGGTGAATGTCCCGCTGGCTCAGCAATGACTATAACATATGAAACCCACAGACTGTGAATGTCCGGCTGGCTCAGCCATTACTATAACATCTGAAACACACAGACGATGAATGACTGACTGGCTCAGCTACGACTATAACATCAGAAACCCACAAACGGTGAATATCCGTCTGGCTCAGCCACGACGATAACATCTGAAACCCACAGACTGTGAATGTCCGGCTGGCTCAGCCATTACTATAACATCTGAAACACACACACCTATGAATGACTGACTGGCTCAGCCACGACTATAACATCAGAAACCCACAGACGGTGAATGTCCATCTGGCTCATCCACGACAATAACATCTGAAACCCACAGACGGTGAATGTCCGTCTGGCTCAGCAACGACTATAACATCTGAAACCCACAGACTGTGAATGTCCGGCTGGCTCAGCCATTACTATAACATCTGAAACACACAGACTATGAATGACTGACTGGCTCAGCCACGACTATAACATCAGAAACCCACAGACGGTGAATGTCCGTCTGGCTCATCCACGACAATAACATCTGAAACCCACAGACGGTGAATGTCCGGCTGGCTCAGCCATTACTATAACATCTGAAACACACAGACGATGAATGACTGACTGGCTCAGTCACGACTATAACATCTGAAACCCACAGACGGTGAATGTCCCGCTGGCTCAGCAACGACTATAACATCTGAAACCCACAGACGGTGACAGTCCCGCTGGCTCAGCCACGACTATAACATCAGAAACCCACAGAATGTGAATATCCGGCTGGCTCAGCAACGACTATAACATCTGAAACCCACAGACAGTGAATGTCCCGCTGGCTCAGCAACGACTATAACATCTGAAACCCACAGACGGTGAATGACCGACTGGCTCAGCCACGATTATAATATCTGAAACCCACAGACGGTGAATGTCCGGCTGGCTCAGCAACGACTATAACTTCTGAAACGCACAGACGGTGAATGTCCCGCTGGCTCAGCAATGACTATAACATATGAAACCCACAGACTGTGAATGTCCGGCTGGCTCAGCCATTACAATAACATCTGAAACACACAGACGATGAATGACTGACTGGCTCAGCCACGACTATAACATCAGAAACCCACAAACGGTGAATGTCCGTCTGGCTCAGCCACGACGATAACATCTGAAACCCACAGACTGTGAATGTCCGGCTGGCTCAGCCACGACTATAACATCAGAAACCCACAGACAGTGAATGTCCGGCTGGCTCAGCCATTACTATAACATCTGAAACACACAGACTATGAATGACTGACTGGCTCAGCCACGACTATAACATCAGAAACCCACAGACAGTGAATGTCCCGCTGGCTCAGCCACGACTATAACATCAGAAACCCACAGAATGTGAATGTCCGGCTGGCTCAGCCATTACTATAACATCTGAAACCCACACACGGTGAAAGTCCAGCTGGCTCAGCAACGACTATAACATCTTAACCCCACAGACGGTGAATGTCCGACTGGCACAGCAACGACTATAACATCTGAAACCCACAGACGGTGAATGTCCGGCTGGCTCCGCACCGACTATAACATCTGAAACCCACAGACGGTGAATATCCGGCTGTCTCAGCCACGACTATAACATCTGAAACCCACAGACGGTAAATGTCCGGCTGGCTCAGCCACGACTTTTACATCTGAAACCCACAGACGGTGAATGTCCGGCTGGCTCAGCCATGACTTTTACATCTGAAACCCACAGACGGTGACTGTTACGCTGGCTCAACAACGACTATAACACCTGAAACCCAAAGACGGTGAATGTCCGGCTGGCTCAGCAACGACTATAACATCTGAAACCCACTGATGGTGAATGTCCGGCTGGCTCAGCAACGACTATAACATCTAAAACCCATAGACGGTGAATGTCCGACTGGCTCAGCAACGACTATAACATCAGAAACCCACAGAATGTGAATATCCGGCTGGCTCAGCAACAACTATAACATCTGAAACCCACAGACAGTGAATGTCCCGCTGGCTCAGCAACGACTATAACATCTGAAACCCACAGACGGTGAATGACCGACTGGCTCAGCCACGATTATAATATCTGAAACCCACAGACGGTGAATGTCCGGCTGGCTCAGCAACGACTATAACTTCTGAAACGCACAGACGGTGAATGTCCCGCTGGCTCAGCAATGACTATAACATCTGAAACCCACAGACTGTGAATGTCCGGCTGGCTCAGCCATTACTATAACATCTGAAACACACAGACGATGAATGACTGACTGGCTCAGCCACGACTATAACATCAGAAACCCACAAACGGTGAATGTCCGTCTGGCTCAGCCACGACGATAACATCTGAAACCCACAGACTGTGAATGTCCTGCTGGCTCAGCCACAACTATAACATCAGAAACCCACAGACAGTGAATGTCCCGCTGGCTCAGCCACGACTATAACATCAGAAACCCACAGAATGTGAATGTCCGGCTGGCTCAGCCATTACTATAACATCTGAAACACAGAGACTATGAATGACTGACTGGCTCAGCAACGACAATAACATCTGAATCCCACAGACGGTGAATGTCCCGCTGGCTCAGCAACGACTATAACATCTGAAACCCACAGACGGTGAATGTCCCGCTAGCTCAGCAACGACTATAACATCTGAAACCCACAGACGGTGAAAGTCCCGCTGGCTCAGCCACGACTATAACATCTGAAACCCAAAGACGGTGAATGTCCGGCTGGCTCAGCCATTACTTTAACATCTGAAACACACAGACGATGAATGACTGACTGGCTCAGCCATGACTATAACATCAGAAACCCACAGACGGTGAATGTCCGTCTGGCTCAACTACGACTATAACATCTGAAACCCACAGACGGTGAATGTCCCGCTGTCTCAGCAACGACTATAACATCTGAAACCCACAGACGGTGAAAGTCCCGCTGGCTCAGCCACGACTATAACATCTGAAACCCACAGACGGTGAATGTCCGGCTGGCTCAGCAACGACTATAACATCTGAAACCCACAGACGGTGAATGTCCCGCTGGCTCAGCAACGACTATAACATCAGAAACCCACAGATGGTGAAAGTCCCACTGGCTCAGCCACGACTATAACATCTGAAACCCACAGACAGTGAATGTCCGGCTGGCTCAGCAACAACTATAACATCTGAAACCCACAGACAGTGAATGTCCCGCTGGCTCAGCAACGACTATAACATCTGAAACCCACAGACGGTGAATGACCGACTGGCTCAGCCACGATTATAATATCTGAAACCCACAGACGGTGAATGTCCGGCTGGCTCAGCAACGACTATAACTTCTGAAACGCACAGACGGTGAATGTCCCGCTGGCTCAGCAATGACTATAACATATGAAACCCACAGACTGTGAATGTCCGGTTGGCTCAGCCATTACTATAACATCTGAAACACACAGACGATGAATGACTGACTGGCTCAGCTACGACTATAACATCAGAAACCCACAAACGGTGAATATCCGTCTGGCTCAGCCACGACGATAACATCTGAAACCCACAGACTGTGAATGTCCGGCTGGCTCAGCCATTACTATAACATCTGAAACCCAAAGACGGTGAATGTCCGGCTGGCTCAGCCATTACTATAACATCTGAAACACACAGACGATGAATGACTGACTGGCTCAGCCATGACTATAACATCAGAAACCCACAGACGGTGAATGTCCGTCTGGCTCAACTACGACTATAACATCTGAAACCCACAGACGGTGAATGTCCCGCTGTCTCAGCAACGACTATAACATCTGAAACCCACAGACGGTGAAAGTCCCGCTGGCTCAGCCACGACTATAACATCTGAAACCCACAGACGGTGAATGTCCGGCTGGCTCAGCAACGACTATAACATCTGAAACCCACAGACGGTGAATGTCCCGCTGGCTCAGCAACGACTATAACATCAGAAACCCACAGATGGTGAAAGTCCCACTGGCTCAGCCACGACTATAACATCTGAAACCCACAGACGGTGAATGTCCGGCTGGCTCAGCAACAACTATAACATCTGAAACCCACAGACAGTGAATGTCCCGCTGGCTCAGCAACGACTATAACATCTGAAACCCACAGACGGTGAATGACCGACTGGCTCAGCCACGATTATAATATCTGAAACCCACAGACGGTGAATGTCCGGCTGGCTCAGCAACGACTATAACTTCTGAAACGCACAGACGGTGAATGTCCCGCTGGCTCAGCAATGACTATAACATATGAAACCCACAGACTGTGAATGTCCGGCTGGCTCAGCCATTACTATAACATCTGAAACACACAGACGATGAATGACTGACTGGCTCAGCTACGACTATAACATCAGAAACCCACAAACGGTGAATATCCGTCTGGCTCAGCCACGACGATAACATCTGAAACCCACAGACTGTGAATGTCCGGCTGGCTCAGCCATTACTATAACATCTGAAACACACACACCTATGAATGACTGACTGGCTCAGCCACGACTATAACATCAGAAACCCACAGACGGTGAATGTCCATCTGGCTCATCCACGACAATAACATCTGAAACCCACAGACGGTGAATGTCCGTCTGGCTCAGCAACGACTATAACATCTGAAACCCACAGACTGTGAATGTCCGGCTGGCTCAGCCATTACTATAACATCTGAAACACACAGACTATGAATGACTGACTGGCTCAGCCACGACTATAACATCAGAAACCCACAGACGGTGAATGTCCGTCTGGCTCATCCACGACAATAACATCTGAAACCCACAGACGGTGAATGTCCGGCTGGCTCAGCCATTACTATAACATCTGAAACACACAGACGATGAATGACTGACTGGCTCAGTCACGACTATAACATCTGAAACCCACAGACGGTGAATGTCCCGCTGGCTCAGCAACGACTATAACATCTGAAACCCACAGACGGTGACAGTCCCGCTGGCTCAGCCACGACTATAACATCTGAAACCCACAGATCGTGAATGTCCGGCTGGCTCAGCCACGACTATAACATCTGAAACCCAAAGACGGTGAATGTCCGGCTGGCTCAGCCATTACTATAACATCTGAAACACACAGACGATGAATGACTGACTGGCTCAGCCGCGACTCTAACATCTGAAACCCACAGACGGTGAATGTCCCGCTGGCTCAGCAACGACTATAACATCTGAAACCCACAGACGGTGAAAGTCCCGTTGGCTCAGCCACTACTATAACATCTGAAACCCACAGACGGTGAATGTCCGGCTGGCTCAGCAACGACTATAACATCTGAAACCCACAGACGGTGAATGTCCCGCTGGCTCAGCAACGACTATAACATCAGAAACCCACAGATGGTGAAAGTCCCACTGGCTCAGCCACGACTATAACATCTGAAACCCAAAGACGGTGAATGTACGGCTGGCTCAGCCACAACTATAACATCTGAAACCCACACACGGTGAAAGTCCAGCTGGCTCAGCAATGACTATAACATCTTAACCCCACAGACGGTGAATGTCAGACTCGCACAGCAACGACTATAACATCTGAAACCCACAGACGGTGAATGTCCGGCTGGCTCAGCCATTACTATAACATCTGAAACACACAGACGATGAATGACTGACTGGCTCAGCCACGACTATAACATCAGAAACCCACAGACGGTGAACGTCCGTCTGGCTCAACTACGACTATAACATCTGAAACCCACAGACGGTGAATGTCCCGCTGGCTCAGCAACGACTATAACATCTGAAACCCACAGACGGTGAAAGTCCCGCTGGCTCAGCCACGACTATAACATCTGAAACCCACAGACGGTGAATGTCTGGCTGGCTCAGCAACGACTATAACATCTGAAACCCACAGACGGTGAAAGTCCCGCTGGCTCAGCCACGACTAAAACATCTGAAACCCACAGACGGTGAATGACCGGCTGGCTCAGCCACGACTATAACATCTGAAACCCAAAGACGGTGAATGTCCGGCTGGCTCAGCCATTTCTATAACATCTGAAACACACAGACGATGAATGACTGACTGGCTCAGCCACGACTATAACATCTGAAACCCACAGACAGTGAATGTCCCGCTGGCTCAGAAACGACTATAACATCAGAAACCCACAGACGGTGAATGAACAACTGGCTCAGCCACAACTATAACATCTGAAACCCAAAGACGGTGAATGTACGGCTGGCTCAGCCACAACTATAACATCTGAAACCCACACATGGTGAAAGTCCAGCTGGCTCAGCAACGACTATAACATCTGAAACCCACAGACGGTGAATGTCCCGCTGGCTCAGCAACGACTATAACATCAGAAACCCACAGATGTTGAAAGACCCGCTGGCTCAGCCACGACTAAAACATCAGAAACCCACAAACGGTGAATGTCCGGCTGGCACAGCAACGACTATAACATCTGAAACCCACAGACGGTGAATGTCCGGCTGGCTCCGCACCGACTATAACATCTGAAACCCACAGACGGTGAATATCCGGCTGTCTCAGCCACGACTATAACATCTGAAACCCACAGATGGTAAATGTCCGGCTGGCTCAGCCACGACTTTTACATCTGAAACCCACAGACGGTGAATGTCCGGCTGGCTCAGCCACGACTTTTACATCTGAAACCCACAGACGGTGACTGTTACGCTGGCTCAACAACGACTATAACACCTGAAACCCAAAGACGGTGAATGTCCGGCTGGCTCAGCAACGACTATAACATCTGAAACCCACTGATGGTGAATGTCCGGCTGGCTCAGCAACGACTATAACATCTAAAACCCATAGACGGTGAATGTCCGACTGGCTCAGCAACGACTATAACATCAGAAACCCACAGAATGTGAATATCCGGCTGGCTCAGCAACGACTATAACATCTGAAACCCACAGACAGTGAATGTCCCGCTGGCTCAGCAACGACTATAACATCTGAAACCCACAGACGGTGAATGACCGACTGGCTCAGCCACGATTATAATATCTGAAACCCACAGACGGTGAATGTCCGGCTGGCTCAGCAACGACTATAACTTCTGAAACGCACAGACGGTGAATGTCCCGCTGGCTCAGCAATGACTATAACATATGAAACCCACAGACTGTGAATGTCCGGCTGGCTCAGCCATTACTATAACATCTGAAACACACAGACGATGAATGACTGACTGGCTCAGCCACGACTATAACATCAGAAACCCACAAACGGTGAATGTCCGTCTGGCTCAGCCACGACGATAACATCTGAAACCCACAGACTGTGAATGTCCTGCTGGCTCAGCCACGACTATAACATCAGAAACCCACAGACAGTGAATGTCCCGCTGGCTCAGCCACGACTATAACATCAGAAACCCACAGAATGTGAATGTCCGGCTGGCTCAGCCATTACTATAACATCTGAAACACACAGACTATGAATGACTGACTGGCTCAGCAACGACAATAACATCTGAATCCCACAGACGGTGAATGTCCCGCTGGCTCAGCAACGACTATAACATCTGAAACCCACAGACGGTGAATGTCCCGCTAGCTCAGCAACGACTATAACATCTGAAACCCACAGACGGTGAAAGTCCCGCTGGCTCAGCCACGACTATAACATCTGAAACCCAAAGACGGTGAATGTCCGGCTGGCTCAGCCATTACTATAACATCTGAAACACACAGACGATGAATGACTGACTGGCTCAGCCATGACTATAACATCAGAAACCCACAGACGGTGAATGTCCGTCTGGCTCAACTACGACTATAACATCTGAAACCCACAGACGGTGAATGTCCCGCTGTCTCAGCAACGACTATAACATCTGAAACCCACAGACGGTGAAAGTCCCGCTGGCTCAGCCACGACTATAACATCTGAAACCCACAGACGGTGAATGTCCGGCTGGCTCAGCAACGACTATAACATCTGAAACCCACAGACGGTGAATGTCCCGCTGGCTCAGCAACGACTATAACATCAGAAACCCACAGATGGTGAAAGTCCCACTGGCTCAGCCACGACTATAACATCTGAAACCCACAGACGGTGAATGTCCGGCTGGCTCAGCAACAACTATAACATCTGAAACCCACAGACAGTGAATGTCCCGCTGGCTCAGCAACGACTATAACATCTGAAACCCACAGAAGGTGAATGACCGACTGGCTCAGCCACGATTATAATATCTGAAACCCACAGACGGTGAATGTCCGGCTGGCTCAGCAACGACTATAACTTCTGAAACGCACAGACGGTGAATGTCCCGCTGGCTCAGCAATGACTATAACATATGAAACCCACAGACTGTGAATGTCCGGCTGGCTCAGCCATTACTATAACATCTGAAACACACAGACGATGAATGACTGACTGGCTCAGCTACGACTATAACATCAGAAACCCACAAACGGTGAATATCCGTCTGGCTCAGCCACGACGATAACATCTGAAACCCACAGACTGTGAATGTCCGGCTGGCTCAGCCATTACTATAACATCTGAAACACACACACCTATGAATGACTGACTGGCTCAGCCACGACTATAACATCAGAAACCCACAGACGGTGAATGTCCATCTGGCTCATCCACGACAATAACATCTGAAACCCACAGACGGTGAATGTCCGTCTGGCTCAGCAACGACTATAACATCTGAAACCCACAGACTGTGAATGTCCGGCTGGCTCAGCCATTACTATAACATCTGAAACACACAGACTATGAATGACTGACTGGCTCAGCCACGACTATAACATCAGAAACCCACAGACGGTGAATGTCCGTCTGGCTCATCCACGACAATAACATCTGAAACCCACAGACGGTGAATGTCCGGCTGGCTCAGCCATTACTATAACATCTGAAACACACAGACGATGAATGACTGACTGGCTCAGTCACGACTATAACATCTGAAACCCACAGACGGTGAATGTCCCGCTGGCTCAGCAACGACTATAACATCTGAAACCCACAGACGGTGACAGTCCCGCTGGCTCAGCCACGACTATAACATCTGAAACCCACAGATCGTGAATGTCCGGCTGGCTCAGCCACGACTATAACATCTGAAACCCACAGACGGTGAAAGTCCCGCTGGCTCAGCCACGACTATAACATCTGAAACCCACAGACGGTGAATGTCTGGCTGGCTCAGCAACGACTATAACATCTGAAACCCACAGACGGTGAAAGTCCCGCTGGCTCAGCCACGACTAAAACATCTGAAACCCACAGACGGTGAATGACCGGCTGGCTCAGCCACGACTATAACATCTGAAACCCAAAGACGGTGAATGTCCGGCTGGCTCAGCCATTTCTATAACATCTGAAACACACAGACGATGAATGACTGACTGGCTCAGCCACGACTATAACATCTGAAACCCACAGACAGTGAATGTCCCGCTGGCTCAGAAACGACTATAACATCAGAAACCCACAGACGGTGAATGAACAACTGGCTCAGCCACAACTATAACATCTGAAACCCAAAGACGGTGAATGTACGGCTGGCTCAGCCACAACTATAACATCTGAAACCCACACATGGTGAAAGTCCAGCTGGCTCAGCAACGACTATAACATCTGAAACCCACAGACGGTGAATGTCCCGCTGGCTCAGCAACGACTATAACATCAGAAACCCACAGATGTTGAAAGACCCGCTGGCTCAGCCACGACTAAAACATCAGAAACCCACAAACGGTGAATGTCCGGCTGGCACAGCAACGACTATAACATCTGAAACCCACAGACGGTGAATGTCCGGCTGGCTCCGCACCGACTATAACATCTGAAACCCACAGACGGTGAATATCCGGCTGTCTCAGCCACGACTATAACATCTGAAACCCACAGACGGTAAATGTCCGGCTGGCTCAGCCACGACTTTTACATCTGAAACCCACAGACGGTGAATGTCCGGCTGGCTCAGCCACGACTTTTACATCTGAAACCCACAGACGGTGACTGTTACGCTGGCTCAACAACGACTATAACACCTGAAACCCAAAGACGGTGAATGTCCGGCTGGCTCAGCAACGACTATAACATCTGAAACCCACTGATGGTGAATGTCCGGCTGGCTCAGCAACGACTATAACATCTAAAACCCATAGACGGTGAATGTCCGACTGGCTCAGCAACGACTATAACATCAGAAACCCACAGAATGTGAATATCCGGCTGGCTCAGCAACGACTATAACATCTGAAACCCACAGACAGTGAATGTCCCGCTGGCTCAGCAACGACTATAACATCTGAAACCCACAGACGGTGAATGACCGACTGGCTCAGCCACGATTATAATATCTGAAACCCACAGACGGTGAATGTCCGGCTGGCTCAGCAACGACTATAACTTCTGAAACGCACAGACGGTGAATGTCCCGCTGGCTCAGCAATGACTATAACATATGAAACCCACAGACTGTGAATGTCCGGCTGGCTCAGCCATTACTATAACATCTGAAACACACAGACGATGAATGACTGACTGGCTCAGCCACGACTATAACATCAGAAACCCACAAACGGTGAATGTCCGTCTGGCTCAGCCACGACGATAACATCTGAAACCCACAGACTGTGAATGTCCTGCTGGCTCAGCCACGACTATAACATCAGAAACCCACAGACAGTGAATGTCCCGCTGGCTCAGCCACGACTATAACATCAGAAACCCACAGAATGTGAATGTCCGGCTGGCTCAGCCATTACTATAACATCTGAAACACACAGACTATGAATGACTGACTGGCTCAGCAACGACAATAACATCTGAATCCCACAGACGGTGAATGTCCCGCTGGCTCAGCAACGACTATAACATCTGAAACCCACAGACGGTGAATGTCCCGCTAGCTCAGCAACGACTATAACATCTGAAACCCACAGACGGTGAAAGTCCCGCTGGCTCAGCCACGACTATAACATCTGAAACCCAAAGACGGTGAATGTCCGGCTGGCTCAGCCATTACTATAACATCTGAAACACACAGACGATGAATGACTGACTGGCTCAGCCATGACTATAACATCAGAAACCCACAGACGGTGAATGTCCGTCTGGCTCAACTACGACTATAACATCTGAAACCCACAGACGGTGAATGTCCCGCTGTCTCAGCAACGACTATAACATCTGAAACCCACAGACGGTGAAAGTCCCGCTGGCTCAGCCACGACTATAACATCTGAAACCCACAGACGGTGAATGTCCGGCTGGCTCAGCAACGACTATAACATCTGAAACCCACAGACGGTGAATGTCCCGCTGGCTCAGCAACGACTATAACATCAGAAACCCACAGATGGTAAAAGTCCCACTGGCTCAGCCACGACTATAACATCTGAAACCCACAGACGGTGAATGTCCGGCTGGCTCAGCAACAACTATAACATCTGAAACCCAAAGACAGTGAATGTCCCGCTGGCTCAGCAACGACTATAACATCTGAAACCCACAGAAGGTGAATGACCGACTGGCTCAGCCACGATTATAATATCTGAAACCCACAGACGGTGAATGTCCGGCTGGCTCAGCAACGACTATAACTTCTGAAACGCACAGACGGTGAATGTCCCGCTGGCTCAGCAATGACTATAACATATGAAACCCACAGACTGTGAATGTCCGGCTGGCTCAGCCATTACTATAACATCTGAAACACACAGACGATGAATGACTGACTGGCTCAGCTACGACTATAACATCAGAAACCCACAAACGGTGAATATCCGTCTGGCTCAGCCACGACGATAACATCTGAAACCCACAGACTGTGAATGTCCGGCTGGCTCAGCCATTACTATAACATCTGAAACACACACACCTATGAATGACTGACTGGCTCAGCCACGACTATAACATCAGAAACCCACAGACGGTGAATGTCCATCTGGCTCATCCACGACAATAACATCTGAAACCCACAGACGGTGAATGTCCGTCTGGCTCAGCAACGACTATAACATCTGAAACCCACAGACTGTGAATGTCCGGCTGGCTCAGCCATTACTATAACATCTGAAACACACAGACTATGAATGACTGACTGGCTCAGCCACGACTATAACATCAGAAACCCACAGACGGTGAATGTCCGTCTGGCTCATCCACGACAATAACATCTGAAACCCACAGACGGTGAATGTCCGGCTGGCTCAGCCATTACTATAACATCTGAAACACACAGACGATGAATGACTGACTGGCTCAGTCACGACTATAACATCTGAAACCCACAGACGGTGAATGTCCCGCTGGCTCAGCAACGACTATAACATCTGAAACCCACAGACGGTGACAGTCCCGCTGGCTCAGCCACGACTATAACATCTGAAACCCACAGATCGTGAATGTCCGGCTGGCTCAGCCACGACTATAACATCTGAAACCCAAAGACGGTGAATGTCCGGCTGGCTCAGCCATTACTATAACATCTGAAACACACAGACGATGAATGACTGACTGGCTCAGCCGCGACTCTAACATCTGAAACCCACAGACGGTGAATGTCCCGCTGGCTCAGCAACGACTATAACATCTGAAACCCACAGACGGTGAAAGTCCCGTTGGCTCAGCCACTACTATAACATCTGAAACCCACAGACGGTGAATGTCCGGCTGGCTCAGCAACGACTATAACATCTGAAACCCACAGACGGTGAATGTCCCGCTGGCTCAGCAACGACTATAACATCAGAAACCCACAGATGGTGAAAGTCCCACTGGCTCAGCCACGACTATAACATCTGAAACCCAAAGACGGTGAATGTACGGCTGGCTCAGCCACAACTATAACATCTGAAACCCACACACGGTGAAAGTCCAGCTGGCTCAGCAATGACTATAACATCTTAACCCCACAGACGGTGAATGTCAGACTCGCACAGCAACGACTATAACATCTGAAACCCACAGACGGTGAATGTCCGGCTGGCTCAGCCATTACTATAACATCTGAAACACACAGACGATGAATGACTGACTGGCTCAGCCACGACTATAACATCAGAAACCCACAGACGGTGAACGTCCGTCTGGCTCAACTACGACTATAACATCTGAAACCCACAGACGGTGAATGTCCCGCTGGCTCAGCAACGACTATAACATCTGAAACCCACAGACGGTGAAAGTCCCGCTGGCTCAGCCACGACTATAACATCTGAAACCCACAGACGGTGAATGTCTGGCAGGCTCAGCAACGACTATAACATCTGAAACCCACAGACGGTGAAAGTCCCGCTGGCTCAGCCACGACTAAAACATCTGAAACCCACAGACGGTGAATGACCGGCTGGCTCAGCCACGACTATAACATCTGAAACCCAAAGACAGTGAATGTCCGGCTGGCTCAGCCATTTCTATAACATCTGAAACACACAGACGATGAATGACTGACTGGCTCAGCCATGACTATAACATCTGAAACCCACAGACAGTGAATGTCCCGCTGGCTCAGAAACGACTATAACATCAGAAACCCACAGACGGTGAATGAACAACTGGCTCAGCCACAACTATAACATCTGAAACCCAAAGACGGTGAATGTACGGCTGGCTCAGCCACAACTATAACATCTGAAACCCACACATGGTGAAAGTCCAGCTGGCTCAGCAACGACTATAACATCTGAAACCCACAGACGGTGAATGTCCCGCTGGCTCAGCAACGACTATAACATCAGAAACCCACAGATGTTGAAAGACCCGCTGGCTCAGCCACGACTAAAACATCAGAAACCCACAAACGGTGAATGTCCGGCTGGCTCAGCAACGACTATAACATCTGAAACCCACACACGGTGAAAGTCCAGCTGGCTCAGCAACGACTATAACATCTTAACCACACAGACGGTGAATGTCCGACTGGCACAGCAACGACTATAACATCTGAAACCCACAGACGGTGAATGTCCGGCTGGCTCAGCACCGACTATAACAACTGAAACCCACAGACGGTGAATATCCGGCTGTCTCACCCACGACTATAACATCTGAAAACCACAGACGGTAAATGTCCGGCTGGCTCAGCCACGACTTTTAGATCTGAAACCCACAGACGGTGAATGTCCGGCTGGCTCAGCCACGACTTTTACACCTGAAACCCACAGACGGTGACTGTTCCGCTGGCTCAACAACGACTATAACACCTGAAACCCACAGACGGTGAATGTCCGGCTGGCTCAGCAACGACTATAACATCTGAAACCCACTGACGGTGAATGTCCGGCTGGCTCAGCAACGACTATAACATCTGAAACCCACAGACGGTGAATGTCCGACTGGCTCAGCAACGACTATAACATCAGAAACCCACAGAATGTGAATATCCGGCTGGCTCAGCAACGACTATAACATCTGAAACCCACAGACAGTGAATGTCCCGCTGGCTCAGCAACGACTATAACATCTGAAACCCACAGACGGTGAATGACCGACTGGCTCAGCCACGATTATAATATCTGAAACCCACAGACGGTGAATGTCCGGCTGGCTCAGCAACGACTATAACTTCTGAAACGCACAGACGGTGAATGTCCCGCTGGCTCAGCAATGACTATAACATATGAAACCCACAGACTGTGAATGTCCGGCTGGCTCAGCCATTACTATAACATCTGAAACACACAGACGATGAATGACTGACTGGCTCAGCCACGACTATAACATCAGAAACCCACAGACGGTGAATGTCCATCTGGCTCATCCACGACAATAACATCTGAAACCCACAGACGGTGAATGTCCGTCTGGCTCAGCAACGACTATAACATCTGAAACCCACAGACGGTGACAGTCCCGCTGGCTCAGCCACGACTATAACATCTGAAACCCACAGATCGTGAATGTCCGGCTGGCTCAGCCACGACTATAACATCTGAAACCCAAAGACGGTGAATGTCCGGCTGGCTCAGCCATTACTATAACATCTGAAACACACAGACGATGAATGACTGACTGGCTCAGCCGCGACTCTAACATCTGAAACCCACAGACGGTGAATGTCCCGCTGGCTCAGCAACGACTATAACATCTGAAACCCACAGACGGTGAAAGTCCCGTTGGCTCAGCCACTACTATAACATCTGAAACCCACAGACGGTGAATGTCCGGCTGGCTCAGCAACGACTATAACATCTGAAACCCACAGACGGTGAATGTCCCGCTGGCTCAGCAACGACTATAACATCAGAAACCCACAGATGGTGAAAGTCCCATTGGCTCAGCCACGACTATAACATCTGAAACCCAAAGACGGTGAATGTACGGCTGGCTCAGCCACAACTATAACATCTGAAACCCACACACGGTGAAAGTCCAGCTGGCTCAGCAATGACTATAACATCTTAACCCCACAGACGGTGAATGTCAGACTCGCACAGCAACGACTATAACATCTGAAACCCACAGACGGTGAATGTCCGGCTGGCTCAGCCATTACTATAACATCTGAAACACACAGACGATGAATGACTGACTGGCTCAGCCACGACTATAACATCAGAAACCCACAGACGGTGAACGTCCGTCTGGCTCAACTACGACTATAACATCTGAAACCCACAGACGGTGAATGTCCCGCTGGCTCAGCAACGACTATAACATCTGAAACCCACAGACGGTGAAAGTCCCGCTGGCTCAGCCACGACTATAACATCTGAAACCCACAGACGGTGAATGTCTGGCTGGCTCAGCAACGACTATAACATCTGAAACCCACAGACGGTGAAAGTCCCGCTGGCTCAGCCACGACTAAAACATCTGAAACCCACAGACGGTGAATGACCGGCTGGCTCAGCCACGACTATAACATCTGAAACCCAAAGACAGTGAATGTCCGGCTGGCTCAGCCATTTCTATAACATCTGAAACACACAGACGATGAATGACTGACTGGCTCAGCCATGACTATAACATCTGAAACCCACAGACAGTGAATGTCCCGCTGGCTCAGAAACGACTATAACATCAGAAACCCACAGACGGTGAATGAACAACTGGCTCAGCCACAACTATAACATCTGAAACCCAAAGACGGTGAATGTACGGCTGGCTCAGCCACAACTATAACATCTGAAACCCACACATGGTGAAAGTCCAGCTGGCTCAGCAACGACTATAACATCTGAAACCCACAGACGGTGAATGTCCCGCTGGCTCAGCAACGACTATAACATCAGAAACCCACAGATGTTGAAAGACCCGCTGGCTCAGCCACGACTAAAACATCAGAAACCCACAAACGGTGAATGTCCGGCTGGCTCAGCAACGACTATAACATCTGAAACCCACACACGGTGAAAGTCCAGCTGGCTCAGCAACGACTATAACATCTTAACCACACAGACGGTGAATGTCCGACTGGCACAGCAACGACTATAACATCTGAAACCCACAGACGGTGAATGTCCGGCTGGCTCAGCACCGACTATAACAACTGAAACCCACAGACGGTGAATATCCGGCTGTCTCACCCACGACTATAACATCTGAAAACCACAGACGGTAAATGTCCGGCTGGCTCAGCCACGACTTTTAGATCTGAAACCCACAGACGGTGAATGTCCGGCTGGCTCAGCCACGACTTTTACACCTGAAACCCACAGACGGTGACTGTTCCGCTGGCTCAACAACGACTATAACACCTGAAACCCACAGACGGTGAATGTCCGGCTGGCTCAGCAACGACTATAACATCTGAAACCCACTGACGGTGAATGTCCGGCTGGCTCAGCAACGACTATAACATCTGAAACCCACAGACGGTGAATGTCCGACTGGCTCAGCAACGACTATAACATCAGAAACCCACAGAATGTGAATATCCGGCTGGCTCAGCAACGACTATAACATCTGAAACGCACAGACAGTGAATGTCCCGCTGGCTCAGCAACGACTATAACATCTGAAACCCACAGACGGTGAATGACCGACTGGCTCAGCCACGATTATAATATCTGAAACCCACAGACGGTGAATGTCCGGCTGGCTCAGCAACGACTATAACTTCTGAAACGCACAGACGGTGAATGTCCCGCTGGCTCAGCAATGACTATAACATATGAAACCCACAGACTGTGAATGTCCGGCTGGCTCAGCCATTACTATAACATCTGAAACACACAGACGATGAATGACTGACTGGCTCAGCCACGACTATAACATCAGAAACCCACAGACGGTGAATGTCCATCTGGCTCATCCACGACAATAACATCTGAAACCCACAGACGGTGAATGTCCGTCTGGCTCAGCAACGACTATAACATCTGAAACCCACAGACTGTGAATGTCCGGCTGGCTCAGCCATTACTATAACATCTGAAACACACAGACTATGAATGACTGACTGGCTCAGCCACGACTATAACATCAGAAACCCACAGACGGTGAATGTCCGTCTGGCTCATCCACGACAATAACATCTGAAACCCACAGACGGTGAATGTCCGGCTGGCTCAGCCATTACTATAACATCTGAAACACACAGACGATGAATGACTGACTGGCTCAGTCACGACTATAACATCTGAAACCCACAGACGGTGAATGTCCCGCTGGCTCAGCAATGACTATAACATCTGAAACCCACAGACGGTGACAGTCCCGCTGGCTCAGCCACGACTATAACATCTGAAACCCACAGATGGTGAATGTCCGGCTGGCTCAGCCACGAATATAACATCTGAAACCCAAAGACGGTGAATGTCCGGCTGGCTCAGCCATCACTATAACATCTGAAACACACAGACGATGAATGACTGACTGGCTCAGCCACGACTCTAACATCTGAAACCCACAGACGGTGAATGTCCCGCTGGCTCAGCAACGACTATAACATCTGAAACCCACAGACGGTGAAAGTCCCGTTGGCTCAGCCACTACTATAACATCTGAAAACCACAGACGGTGAATGTCCGGCTGGCTCAGCAACGACTATAACATCTGAAACCCACAGACGGTGAATGTCCCGCTGGCTCAGCAACGACTATAACATCAGAAACCCACAGATGGTGAAAGTCCCACTGGCTCAGCCACGACTATAACATCTGAAACCCACAGACGGTGAATGTCCGGCTGGCTCAGCAACGACTATAACATCTGAAACCCACAGACGGTAAATGACCAACTGGCTCAGCCACAACTATAACATCTGAAACCCAAAGACGGTGAATGTACGGCTGGCTCAGCCACAACTATAACATCTGAAACCCACACACGGTGAAAGTCCAGCTGGCTCAGCAATGACTATAACATCTTAACCCCACAGACGGTGAATGTCAGACTCGCACAGCAACGACTATAACATCTGAAACCCACAGACGGTGAATGTCCGGCTGGCTCAGCCATTACTATAACATCTGAAACACACAGACGATGAATGACTGACTGGCTCAGCCACGACTATAACATCAGAAACCCACAGACGGTGAACGTCCGACTGGCTCAACTACGACTATAACATCTGAAACCCACAGACGGTGAATGTCCCGCTGGCTCAGCAACGACTATAACATCTGAAACCCACAGACGGTGAAAGTCCCGCTGGCTCAGCCACGACTATAACATCTGAAACCCACAGACGGTGAATGTCTGGCTGGCTCAGCAACGACTATAACATCTGAAACCCACAGACGGTGAAAGTCCCGCTGGCTCAGCCACGACTAAAACATCTGAAACCCACAGACGGTGAATGACCGGCTGGCTCAGCCACGACTATAACATCTGAAACCCAAAGACGGTGAATGTCCGGCTGGCTCAGCCATTTCTATAACATCTGAAACACACAGACGATGAATGACCAACTGGGTCAGCCACAACTATAACATCTGAAACCCACAGACAGTGAATGTCCCGCTGGCTCAGAAACGACTATAACATCAGAAACCCACAGACGGTGAAAGTCCCGCTGGCTCAGCCACGACTATAACATCTGAAACCCACAGACGGTGAATGTCCGGCTGGCTCAGCAACGACTGTAACATCTGAAACCCACAGACGGTGAATGACCAACTGGGTCAGCCACAACTATAACATCTGAAACCCAAAGACGGTGAATGTACGGCTGGCTCAGCCACAACTATAACATCTGAAACCCACACACGGTGAAAGTCCAGCTGGCTCAGCAACGACTATAACATCTTAACCCCACAGACGGTGAATGACCGACTGGCTCAGCCACGATTATAATATCTGAAACCCACAGACGGTGAATGTCCGGCTGGCTCAGCAACGACTATAACTTCTGAAACGCACAGACGGTGAATGTCCCGCTGGCTCAGCAATGACTATAACATATGAAACCCACAGACTGTGAATGTCCGGCTGGCTCAGCCATTACTATAACATCTGAAACACACAGACGATGAATGACTGACTGGCTCAGCCACGACTATAACATCAGAAACCCACAGACGGTGAATGTCCATCTGGCTCATCCACGACAATAACATCTGAAACCCACAGACGGTGAATGTCCGTCTGGCTCAGCAACGACTATAACATCTGAAACCCACAGACTGTGAATGTCCGGCTGGCTCAGCCATTACTATAACATCTGAAACACACAGACTATGAATGACTGACTGGCTCAGCCACGACTATAACATCAGAAACCCACAGACGGTGAATGTCCGTCTGGCTCATCCACGACAATAACATCTGAAACCCACAGACGGTGAATGTCCGGCTGGCTCAGCCATTACTATAACATCTGAAACACACAGACGATGAATGACTGACTGGCTCAGTCACGACTATAACATCTGAAACCCACAGACGGTGAATGTCCCGCTGGCTCAGCAATGACTATAACATCTGAAACCCACAGACGGTGACAGTCCCGCTGGCTCAGCCACGACTATAACATCTGAAACCCACAGATGGTGAATGTCCGGCTGGCTCAGCCACGAATATAACATCTGAAACCCAAAGACGGTGAATGTCCGGCTGGCTCAGCCATCACTATAACATCTGAAACACACAGACGATGAATGACTGACTGGCTCAGCCACGACTCTAACATCTGAAACCCACAGACGGTGAATGTCCCGCTGGCTCAGCAACGACTATAACATCTGAAACCCACAGACGGTGAAAGTCCCGTTGGCTCAGCCACTACTATAACATCTGAAAACCACAGACGGTGAATGTCCGGCTGGCTCAGCAACGACTATAACATCTGAAACCCACAGACGGTGAATGTCCCGCTGGCTCAGCAACGACTATAACATCAGAAACCCACAGATGGTGAAAGTCCCACTGGCTCAGCCACGACTATAACATCTGAAACCCACAGACGGTGAATGTCCGGCTGGCTCAGCAACGACTATAACATCTGAAACCCACAGACGGTAAATGACCAACTGGCTCAGCCACAACTATAACATCTGAAACCCAAAGACGGTGAATGTACGGCTGGCTCAGCCACAACTATAACATCTGAAACCCACACACGGTGAAAGTCCAGCTGGCTCAGCAATGACTATAACATCTTAACCCCACAGACGGTGAATGTCAGACTCGCACAGCAACGACTATAACATCTGAAACCCACAGACGGTGAATGTCCGGCTGGCTCAGCCATTACTATAACATCTGAAACACACAGACGATGAATGACTGACTGGCTCAGCCACGACTATAACATCAGAAACCCACAGACGGTGAACGTCCGACTGGCTCAACTACGACTATAACATCTGAAACCCACAGACGGTGAATGTCCCGCTGGCTCAGCAACGACTATAACATCTGAAACCCACAGACGGTGAAAGTCCCGCTGGCTCAGCCACGACTATAACATCTGAAACCCACAGACGGTGAATGTCTGGCTGGCTCAGCAACGACTATAACATCTGAAACCCACAGACGGTGAAAGTCCCGCTGGCTCAGCCACGACTAAAACATCTGAAACCCACAGACGGTGAATGACCGGCTGGCTCAGCCACGACTATAACATCTGAAACCCAAAGACGGTGAATGTCCGGCTGGCTCAGCCATTTCTATAACATCTGAAACACACAGACGATGAATGACTGACTGGCTCAGCCACGACTATAACATCTGAAACCCACAGACAGTGAATGTCCCGCTGGCTCAGAAACGACTATAACATCAGAAACCCACAGACGGTGAAAGTCCCGCTGGCTCAGCCACGACTATAACATCTGAAACCCACAGATGGTGAATGTCCGGCTGGCTCAGCAACGACTGTAACATCTGAAACCCACAGACGGTGAATGACCAACTGGGTCAGCCACAACTATAACATCTGAAACCCAAAGACGGTGAATGTACGGCTGGCTCAGCCACAACTATAACATCTGAAACCCACACACGGTGAAAGTCCAGCTGGCTCAGCAACGACTATAACATCTTAACCCCACAGACGGTGAATGTCCGACTGGCACAGCAACGACTATAACATCTGAAACCCACAGACGGTGAATGTCCGGCTGGCTCCGCACCGACTATAACATCTGAAACCCACAGACGGTGAATATCCGGCTGTCTCAGCCACGACTATAACATCTGAAACCCACAGACGGTAAATGTCCGGCTGGCTCAGCCACGACTTTTACATCTGAAACCCACAGACGGAGAATGTCCGGCTGGCTCAGCCACGACTTTTACATCTGAAACCCACAGACGGTGACTGTTCCGCTGGCTCAACAACGACTATAACACCTGAAACCCACAGACGGTGAATGTCCGGCTGGCTCAGCAACGACTATAACATCTGAAACCCACTGACGGTGAATGTCCGGCTGGCTCAGCAACGACTATAACATCTAAAACCCACAGACGGTGAATGTCCGACTGGCTCAGCAACGACTATAACATCAGAAACCCACAGAATGTGAATATCCGGCTGGCTCAGCAACGACTATAACATCTGAAACCCACAGACAGTGAATGTCCCGCTGGCTCAGCAACGACTATAACATCTGAAACCCACAGACGGTGAATGACCGACTGGCTCAGCCACGATTATAATATCTGAAACCCACAGACGGTGAATGTCCGGCTGGCGCAGCAACGACTATAACTTCTGAAACGCACAGACGGTGAATGTCCCGCTGGCTCAGCAATGACTATAACATATGAAACCCACAGACTGTGAATGTCCGGCTGGCTCAGCCATTACTATAACATCTGAAACACACAGACGATGAATGACTGACTGGCTCAGCCACGACTATAACATCAGAAACCCACAAACGGTAAATGTCCGTCTGGCTCAGCCACGACGATAACATCTGAAACCCACAGACTGTGAATGTCCCGCTGGCTCAGCCACGACTATAACATCAGAAACCCACAGACAGTGAATGTCCCGCTGGCTCAGCCACGACTATAACATCAGAAACCCACAGACGGTGAATGTCCGTCTGGCTCAGCAACGACTATAACATCTGAAACCCACAGACGGTGAATGTCCCGCTGGCTCAGCAACGACTATAACATCTGAAACCCACAGACGGTGAAAGTCCCGCTGGCTCAGCCACGACTATAACATCTGAAACCCACAGACGGTGAATGTCTGGCTGGCTCAGCAACGACTATAACATCTGAAACCCACAGACGGTGAAAGTCCCGCTGGCTCAGCCACGACTAAAACATCTGAAACCCACAGACGGTGAATGACCGGCTGGCTCAGCCACGACTATAACATCTGAAACCCAAAGACGGTGAATGTCCGGCTGGCTCAGCCATTTCTATAACATCTGAAACACACAGACGATGAATGACTGACTGGCTCAGCCACGACTATAACATCTGAAACCCACAGACAGTGAATGTCCCGCTGGCTCAGAAACGACTATAACATCAGAAACCCACAGACGGTGAATGAACAACTGGCTCAGCCACAACTATAACATCTGAAACCCAAAGACGGTGAATGTACGGCTGGCTCAGCCACAACTATAACATCTGAAACCCACACATGGTGAAAGTCCAGCTGGCTCAGCAACGACTATAACATCTGAAACCCACAGACGGTGAATGTCCCGCTGGCTCAGCAACGACTATAACATCAGAAACCCACAGATGTTGAAAGACCCGCTGGCTCAGCCACGACTAAAACATCAGAAACCCACAAACGGTGAATGTCCGGCTGGCTCAGCAACGACTATAACATCTGAAACCCACACACGGTGAAAGTCCAGCTGGCTCAGCAACGACTATAACATCTTAACCACACAGACGGTGAATGTCCGACTGGCACAGCAACGACTATAACATCTGAAACCCACAGACGGTGAATGTCCGGCTGGCTCAGCACCGACTATAACAACTGAAACCCACAGACGGTGAATATCCGGCTGTCTCAGCCACGACTTTTACACCTGAAACCCACAGACGGTGACTGTTCCGCTGGCTCAACAACGATTATAACACCTGAAACCCACAGACGGTGAATGTCCGGCTGGCTCAGCAACGACTATAACATCTGAAACCCACTGACGGTGAATGTCCGGCTGGCTCAGCAACGACTATAACATCTGAAACCCACAGACGGTGAATGTCCGACTGGCTCAGCAACGACTATAACATCAGAAACCCACAGAATGTGAATATCCGGCTGGCTCAGCAACGACTATAACATCTGAAACCCACAGACAGTGAATGTCCCGCTGGCTCAGCAACGACTATAACATCTGAAACCCACAGACGGTGAATGACCGACTGGCTCAGCCACGATTATAATATCTGAAACCCACAGACGGTGAATGTCCGGCTGGCTCAGCAACGACTATAACTTCTGAAACGCACAGACGGTGAATGTCCCGCTGGCTCAGCAATGACTATAACATATGAAACCCACAGACTGTGAATGTCCGGCTGGCTCAGCCATTACTATAACATCTGAAACACACAGACGATGAATGACTGACTGGCTCAGCTACGACTATAACATCAGAAACCCACAAACGGTGAATATCCGTCTGGCTCAGCCACGACGATAACATCTGAAACCCACAGACTGTGAATGTCCGGCTGGCTCAGCCATTACTATAACATCTGAAACACACAGACTATGAATGACTGACTGGCTCAGCCACGACTATAACATCAGAAACCCACAGACGGTGAATGTCCATCTGGCTCATCCACGACAATAACATCTGAAACCCACAGACGGTGAATGTCCGTCTGGCTCAGCAACGACTATAACATCTGAAACCCACAGACTGTGAATGTCCGGCTGGCTCAGCCATTACTATAACATCTGAAACACACAGACTATGAATGACTGACTGGCTCAGCCACGACTATAACATCAGAAACCCACAGACGGTGAATGTCCGTCTGGCTCATCCACGACAATAACATCTGAAACCCACAGACGGTGAATGTCCGGCTGGCTCAGCCATTACTATAACATCTGAAACACACAGACGATGAATGACGGACTGGCTCAGTCACGACTATAACATCTGAAACCCACAGACGGTGAATGTCCCGCTGGCTCAGCAACGACTATAACATCTGAAACCCACAGACGGTGACAGTCCCGCTGGCTCAGCCACGACTATAACATCTGAAACCCACAGATGGTGAATGTCCGGCTGGCTCAGCCACGACTATAACATCTGAAACCCAAAGACGGTGAATGTCCGGCTGGCTCAGCCATTACTATAACATCTGAAACACACAGACGATGAATGACTGACTGGCTCAGACACGACTCTAACATCTGAAACCCACAGACGGTGAATGTCCCGCTGGCTCAGCAACGACTATAACATCTGAAACCCACAGACGGTGAAAGTCCCGTTGGCTCAGCCACTACTATAACATCTGAAACCCACAGACGGTGAATGTCCGGCTGGCTCAGCAACGACTATAACATCTGAAACCCACAGACGGTGAATGTCCCGCTGGCTCAGCAACGACTATAACATCAGAAACCCACAGATGGTGAAAGTCCCACTGGCTCAGCCACGACTATAACATCTGAAACCCACAGACGGTGAATGTCCGGCTGGCTCAGCAACGACTATAACATCTGACACCCACAGACGGTAAATGACCAACTGGCTCAGCCACAACTATAACATCTGAAACCCAAAGACGGTGAATGTACGGCTGGCTCAGCCACAACTATAACATCTGAAACCCACACACGGTGAAAGTCCAGCTGGCTCAGCAATGACTATAACATCTTATCCCCACAGACGGTGAATGTCAGACTCGCACAGCAACGACTATAACATCTGAAACCCACAGACGGTGAATGTCCGGCTGGCTCAGCCATTACTATAACATATGAAACCCACAGACTGTGAATGTCCGGCTGGCTCAGCCATTACTATAACATCTGAAACACACAGACGATGAATGACTGACTGGCTCAGCTACGACTATAACATCAGAAACCCACAAACGGTGAATATCCGTCTGGCTCAGCCACGACGATAACATCTGAAACCCACAGACTGTGAATGTCCGGCTGGCTCAGCCATTACTATAACATCTGAAACACACAGACTATGAATGACTGACTGGCTCAGCCACGACTATAACATCTGAAACCCACAGACGGTGAATGACCGACTGGCTCAGCCACGATTATAATATCTGAAACCCACAGACGGTGAATGTCCGGCTGGCTCAGCAACGACTATAACTTCTGAAACGCACAGACGGTGAATGTCCCGCTGGCTCAGCAACGACTATAACATCTGAAACCCACAGACGGTGAATGTCCCGCTGGCTCAGCAACGACTATAACATCTGAAACCCACAGACGGTGAATGTCCGGCTGGCTCAGCAACGACTATAACTTCTGAAACGCACAGACGGTGAATGTCCCGCTGGCTCAGCAATGACTATAACATATGAAACCCACAGACTGTGAATGTCCGGCTGGCTCAGCCATTACTATAACATCTGAAACACACAGACGATGAATGACTGACTGGCTCAGCTACGACTATAACATCAGAAACCCACAAACGGTGAATATCCGTCTGGCTCAGCCACGACGATAACATCTGAAACCCACAGACTGTGAATGTCCGGCTGGCTCAGCCATTACTATAACATCTGAAACACACAGACTATGAATGACTGACTGGCTCAGCCACGACTATAACATCAGAAACCCACAGACGGTGAATGTCCATCTGGCTCATCCACGACAATAACATCTGAAACCCACAGACGGTGAATGTCCGTCTGGCTCAGCAACGACTATAACATCTGAAACCCACAGACTGTGAATGTCCGGCTGGCTCAGCCATTACTATAACATCTGAAACACACAGACGATGAATGACTGACTGGCTCAGTCACGACTATAACATCTGAAACCCACAGACGGTGAATGTCCCGCTGGCTCAGCAACGACTATAACATCTGAAACCCACAGACGGTGACAGTCCCGCTGGCTCAGCCACGACTATAACATCTGAAACCCACAGATGGTGAATGTCCGGCTGGCTCAGCCACGACTATAACATCTGAAACCCAAAGACGGTGAATGTCCGGCTGGCTCAGCCATTACTATAACATCTGAAACACACAGACGATGAATGACTGACTGGCTCAGCCACGACTCTAACATCTGAAACCCACAGACGGTGAATGTCCCGCTGGCTCAGCAACGACTATAACATCTGAAACCCACAGACGGTGAAAGTCCCGTTGGCTCAGCCACTACTATAACATCTGAAACCCACAGACGGTGAATGTCCGGCTGGCTCAGCAACGACTATAACATCTGAAACCCACAGACGGTGAATGTCCCGCTGGCTCAGCAACGACTATAACATCAGAAACCCACAGATGGTGAAAGTCCCACTGGCTCAGCCACGACTATAACATCTGAAACCCACAGACGGTGAATGTCCGGCTGGCTCAGCAACGACTATAACATCTGACACCCACAGACGGTAAATGACCAACTGGCTCAGCCACAACTATAACATCTGAAACCCAAAGACGGTGAATGTACGGCTGGCTCAGCCACAACTATAACATCTGAAACCCACACACGGTGAAAGTCCAGCTGGCTCAGCAATGACTATAACATCTTAACCCCACAGACGGTGAATGTCAGACTCGCACAGCAACGACTATAACATCTGAAACCCACAGACGGTGAATGTCCGGCTGGCTCAGCCATTACTATAACATCTGAAACACACAGACGATGAATGACTGACTGGCTCAGCCACGACTATAACATCAGAAACCCACAGACGGTGAACGTCCGTCTGGCTCAACTACGACTATAACATCTGAAACCCACAGACGGTGAATGTCCCGCTGGCTCAGCAACGACTATAACATCTGAAACCCACAGACGGTGAAAGTCCCGCTGGCTCAGCCACGACTATAACATCTGAAACCCACAGACGGTGAATGTCTGGCTGGCTCAGCAACGACTATAACATCTGAAACCCACAGACGGTGAAAGTCCGGCTGGCTCAGCCACGACTAAAACATCTGAAACCCACAGACGGTGAATGACCGGCTGGCTCAGCCACGACTATAACATCTGAAACCCAAAGACGGTGAATGTCCGGCTGGCTCAGCCATTTCTATAACATCTGAAACACACAGACGATGAATGACTGACTGGCTCAGCCACGACTATAACATCTGAAACCCACAGACAGTGAATGTCCCGCTGGCTCAGAGACGACTATAACATCAGAAACCCACAGACGGTGAAAGTCCCGCTGGCTCAGCCACGACTATAACATCTGAAACCCACAGACGGTGAATGTCCGGCTGGCTCAGCAACGACTGTAACATCTGAAACCCACAGACGGTGAATGACCAACTGGGTCAGCCACAACTATAACATCTGAAACCCAAAGACGGTGAATGTACGGCTGGCTCAGCCACAACTATAACATCTGAAACCCACACACGGTGAAAGTCCAGCTGGCTCAGCAACGACTATAACATCTGAAACCCACAGACGGTGAATGTCCGGCTGTCTCAGACACGACTATAACATCTGAAACCCACAGACGGTAAATGTCCGGCTGGCTCAGCCACGACTTTTACATCTGAAACCCACAGACGGTGAATGTCCGGCTGGCTCAGCCACGACTTTTACATCTGAAACCCACAGACGGTGACTGTTCCGCTGGCTCAACAACGACTATAACACCTGAAACCCACGGACGGTGAATGTCCGGCTGGCTCAGCAACGACTATAACATCTGAAACCCACTGACGGTGAATGTCCGGCTGGCTCAGCAACGACTATAACATCTGAAACCCACAGACGGTGAATGTCCCGCTGGCTCAGCAACGACTATAACATCAGAAAACCACAGATGGTGAAAGTCCCACTGGCTCAGCCACGACTATAACATCTGAAACCCACAGACGGAGAATGTCCGGCTGGCTCAGCCACGACTTTTACATCTGAAACCCACAGACGGTGACTGTTCCGCTGGCTCAACAACGACTATAACACCTGAAACCCACAGACGGTGAATGTCCGGCTGGCTCAGCAACGACTATAACATCTGAAACCCACTGACGGTGAATGTCCGGCTGGCTCAGCAACGACTATAACATCTAAAACCCACAGACGGTGAATGTCCGACTGGCTCAGCAACGACTATAACATCAGAAACCCACAGAATGTGAATATCCGGCTGGCTCAGCAACGACTATAACATCTGAAACCCACAGACAGTGAATGTCCCGCTGGCTCAGCAACGACTATAACATCTGAAACCCACAGACGGTGAATGACCGACTGGCTCAGCCACGATTATAATATCTGAAACCCACAGACGGTGAATGTCCGGCTGGCGCAGCAACGACTATAACTTCTGAAACGCACAGACGGTGAATGTCCCGCTGGCTCAGCAATGACTATAACATATGAAACCCACAGACTGTGAATGTCCGGCTGGCTCAGCCATTACTATAACATCTGAAACACACAGACGATGAATGACTGACTGGCTCAGCCACGACTATAACATCAGAAACCCACAAACGGTAAATGTCCGTCTGGCTCAGCCACGACGATAACATCTGAAACCCACAGACTGTGAATGTCCCGCTGGCTCAGCCACGACTATAACATCAGAAACCCACAGACAGTGAATGTCCCGCTGGCTCAGCCACGACTATAACATCAGAAACCCACAGACGGTGAATGTCCGTCTGGCTCAGCAACGACTATAACATCTGAAACCCACAGACGGTGAATGTCCCGCTGGCTCAGCAACGACTATAACATCTGAAACCCACAGACGGTGAAAGTCCCGCTGGCTCAGCCACGACTATAACATCTGAAACCCACAGACGGTGAATGTCTGGCTGGCTCAGCAACGACTATAACATCTGAAACCCACAGACGGTAAAAGTCCCGCTGGCTCAGCCACGACTAAAACATCTGAAACCCACAGACGGTGAATGACCGGCTGGCTCAGCCACGACTATAACATCTGAAACCCAAAGACGGTGAATGTCCGGCTGGCTCAGCCATTTCTATAACATCTGAAACACACAGACGATGAATGACTGACTGGCTCAGCCACGACTATAACATCTGAAACCCACAGACAGTGAATGTCCCGCTGGCTCAGAAACGACTATAACATCAGAAACCCACAGACGGTGAATGAACAACTGGCTCAGCCACAACTATAACATCTGAAACCCAAAGACGGTGAATGTACGGCTGGCTCAGCCACAACTATAACATCTGAAACCCACACATGGTGAAAGTCCAGCTGGCTCAGCAACGACTATAAAATCTGAAACCCACAGACGGTGAATGTCCCGCTGGCTCAGCAACGACTATAACATCAGAAACCCACAGATGTTGAAAGACCCGCTGGCTCAGCCACGACTAAAACATCAGAAACCCACAAACGGTGAATGTCCGGCTGGCTCAGCAACGACTATAACATCTGAAACCCACACACGGTGAAAGTCCAGCTGGCTCAGCAACGACTATAACATCTTAACCACACAGACGGTGAATGTCCGACTGGCACAGCAACGACTATAACATCTGAAACCCACAGACGGTGAATGTCCGGCTGGCTCAGCACCGACTATAACAACTGAAACCCACAGACGGTGAATATCCGGCTGTCTCAGCCACGACTTTTACACCTGAAACCCACAGACGGTGACTGTTCCGCTGGCTCAACAACGACTATAACACCTGAAACCCACAGACGGTGAATGTCCGGCTGGCTCAGCAACGACTATAACATCTGAAACCCACTGACGGTGAATGTCCGGCTGGCTCAGCAACGACTATAACATCTGAAACCCACAGACGGTGAATGTCCGACTGGCTCAGCAACGACTATAACATCAGAAACCCACAGAATGTGAATATCCGGCTGGCTCAGCAACGACTATAACATCTGAAACCCACAGACAGTGAATGTCCCGCTGGCTCAGCAACGACTATAACATCTGAAACCCACAGACGGTGAATGACCGACTGGCTCAGCCACGATTATAATATCTGAAACCCACAGACGGTGAATGTCCGGCTGGCTCAGCAACGACTATAACTTCTGAAACGCACAGACGGTGAATGTCCCGCTGGCTCAGCAATGACTATAACATATGAAACCCACAGACTGTGAATGTCCGGCTGGCTCAGCCATTAATATAACATCTGAAACACACAGACGATGAATGACTGACTGGCTCAGCTACGACTATAACATCAGAAACCCACAAACGGTGAATATCCGTCTGGCTCAGCCACGACGATAACATCTGAAACCCACAGATTGTGAATGTCCGGCTGGCTCAGCCATTACTATAACATCTGAAACACACAGACTATGAATGACTGACTGGCTCAGCCACGACTATAACATCAGAAACCCACAGACGGTGAATGTCCATCTGGCTCATCCACGACAATAACATCTGAAACCCACAGACGGTGAATGTCCGTCTGGCTCAGCAACGACTATAACATCTGAAACCCACAGACTGTGAATGTCCGGCTGGCTCAGCCATTACTATAACATCTGAAACACACAGACTATGAATGACTGACTGGCTCAGCCACGACTATAACATCAGAAACCCACAGACGGTGAATGTCCGTCTGGCTCATCCACGACAATAACATCTGAAACCCACAGACGGTGAATGTCCGGCTGGCTCAGCCATTACTATAACATCTGAAACACACAGACGATGAATGACGGACTGGCTCAGTCACGACTATAACATCTGAAACCCACAGACGGTGAATGTCCCGCTGGCTCAGCAACGACTATAACATCTGAAACCCACAGACGGTGACAGTCCCGCTGGCTCAGCCACGACTATAACATCTGAAACCCACAGATGGTGAATGTCCGGCTGGCTCAGCCACGACTATAACATCTGAAACCCAAAGACGGTGAATGTCCGGCTGGCTCAGCCATTACTATAACATCTGAAACACACAGACGATGAATGACTGACTGGCTCAGCCACGACTCTAACATCTGAAACCCACAGACGGTGAATGTCCCGCTGGCTCAGCAACGACTATAACATCTGAAACCCACAGACGGTGAAAGTCCCGTTGGCTCAGCCACTACTATAACATCTGAAACCCACAGACGGTGAATGTCCGGCTGGCTCAGCAACGACTATAACATCTGAAACCCACAGACGGTGAATGTCCCGCTGGCTCAGCAACGACTATAACATCAGAAACCCACAGATGGTGAAAGTCCCACTGGCTCAGCCACGACTATAACATCTGAAACCCACAGACGGTGAATGTCCGGCTGGCTCAGCAACGACTATAACATCTGACACCCACAGACGGTAAATGACCAACTGGCTCAGCCACAACTATAACATCTGAAACCCAAAGACGGTGAATGTACGGCTGGCTCAGCCACAACTATAACATCTGAAACCCACACACGGTGAAAGTCCAGCTGGCTCAGCAATGACTATAACATCTTAACCCCACAGACGGTGAATGTCAGACTCGCACAGCAACGACTATAACATCTGAAACCCACAGACGGTGAATGTCCGGCTGGCTCAGCCATTACTATAACATCTGAAACACACAGACGATGAATGACTGACTGGCTCAGCCACGACTATAACATCAGAAACCCACAGACGGTGAACGTCCGTCTGGCTCAACTACGACTATAACATCTGAAACCCACAGACGGTGAATGTCCCGCTGGCTCAGCAACGACTATAACATCTGAAACCCACAGACGGTGAAAGTCCCGCTGGCTCAGCCACGACTATAACATCTGAAACCCACAGACGGTGAATGTCTGGCTGGCTCAGCAACGACTATAACATCTGAAACCCACAGACGGTGAAAGTCCGGCTGGCTCAGCCACGACTAAAACATCTGAAACCCACAGACGGTGAATGACCGGCTGGCTCAGCCACGACTATAACATCTGAAACCCAAAGACGGTGAATGTCCGGCTGGCTCAGCCATTTCTATAACATCTGAAACACACAGACGATGAATGACTGACTGGCTCAGCCACGACTATAACATCTGAAACCCACAGACAGTGAATGTCCCGCTGGCTCAGAGACGACTATAACATCAGAAACCCACAGACGGTGAAAGTCCCGCTGGCTCAGCCACGACTATAACATCTGAAACCCACAGACGGTGAATGTCCGGCTGGCTCAGCAACGACTGTAACATCTGAAACCCACAGACGGTGAATGACCAACTGGGTCAGCCACAACTATAACATCTGAAACCCAAAGACGATGAATGACTGACTGGCTCAGCCACGACTATAACATCAGAAACCCACAAACGGTAAATGTCCGTCTGGCTCAGCCACGACGATAACATCTGAAACCCACAGACTGTGAATGTCCCGCTGGCTCAGCCACGACTATAACATCAGAAACCCACAGACAGTGAATGTCCCGCTGGCTCAGCCACGACTATAACATCAGAAACCCACAGACGGTGAATGTCCGTCTGGCTCAGCAACGACTATAACATCTGAAACCCACAGACGGTGAATGTCCCGCTGGCTCAGCAACGACTATAACATCTGAAACCCACAGACGGTGAAAGTCCCGCTGGCTCAGCCACGACTATAACATCTGAAACCCACAGACGGTGAATGTCTGGCTGGCTCAGCAACGACTATAACATCTGAAACCCACAGACGGTGAAAGTCCCGCTGGCTCAGCCACGACTAAAACATCTGAAACCCACAGACGGTGAATGACCGGCTGGCTCAGCCACGACTATAACATCTGAAACCCAAAGATGGTGAATGTCCGGCTGGCTCAGCCATTTCTATAACATCTGAAACACACAGACGATGAATGACTGACTGGCTCAGCCACGACTATAACATCTGAAACCCACAGACAGTGAATGTCCCGCTGGCTCAGAAACGACTATAACATCAGAAACCCACAGACGGTGAATGAACAACTGGCTCAGCCACAACTATAACATCTGAAACCCAAAGACGGTGAATGTACGGCTGGCTCAGCCACAACTATAACATCTGAAACCCACACATGGTGAAAGTCCAGCTGGCTCAGCAACGACTATAACATCTGAAACCCACAGACGGTGAATGTCCCGCTGGCTCAGCAACGACTATAACATCTGAAACCCACAGATGTTGAAAGACCCGCTGGCTCAGCCACGACTAAAACATCAGAAACCCACAAATGGTGAATGTCCGGCTGGCTCAGCAACGACTATAACATCTGAAACCCACACACGGTGAAAGTCCAGCTGGCTCAGCAACGACTATAACATCTTAACCACACAGACGGTGAATGTCCGACTGGCACAGCAACGACTATAACATCTGAAACCCACAGACGGTGAATGTCCGGCTGGCTCAGCACCGACTATAACAACTGAAACCCACAGACGGTGAATATCCGGCTGTCTCAGCCACGACTTTTACACCTGAAACCCACAGACGGTGACTGTTCCGCTGGCTCAACAACGACTATAACACCTGAAACCCACAGACGGTGAATGTCCGGCTGGCTCAGCAACGACTATAACATCTGAAACCCACTGACGGTGAATGTCCGGCTGGCTCAGCAACGACTATAACATCTGAAACCCACAGACGGTGAATGTCCGACTGGCTCAGCAACGACTATAACATCAGAAACCCACAGAATGTGAATATCCGGCTGGCTCAGCAACGACTATAACATCTGAAACCCACAGACAGTGAATGTCCCGCTGGCTCAGCAACGACTATAACATCTGAAACCCACAGACGGTGAATGACCGACTGGCTCAGCCACGATTATAATATCTGAAACCCACAGACGGTGAATGTCCGGCTGGCTCAGCAACGACTATAACTTCTGAAACGCACAGACGGTGAATGTCCCGCTGGCTCAGCAATGACTATAACATATGAAACCCACAGACTGTGAATGTCCGGCTGGCTCAGCCATTAATATAACATCTGAAACACACAGACGATGAATGACTGACTGGCTCAGCTACGACTATAACATCAGAAACCCACAAACGGTGAATATCCGTCTGGCTCAGCCACGACGATAACATCTGAAACCCACAGACTGCGAATGTCCGGCTGGCTCAGCCATTACTATAACATCTGAAACACACAGACTATGAATGACTGACTGGCTCAGCCACGACTATAACATCAGAAACCCACAGACGGTGAATGTCCATCTGGCTCATCCACGACAATAACATCTGAAACCCACAGACGATGAATGTCCGTCTGGCTCAGCAACGACTATAACATCTGAAACCCACAGACTGTGAATGTCCGGCTGGCTCAGCCATTACTATAACATCTGAAACACACAGACTATGAATGACTGACTGGCTCAGCCACGACTATAACATCAGAAACCCACAGACGGTGAATGTCCGTCTGGCTCATCCACGACAATAACATCTGAAACCCACAGACGGTGAATGTCCGGCTGGCTCAGCCATTACTATAACATCTGAAACACACAGACGATGAATGACGGACTGGCTCAGTCACGACTATAACATCTGAAACCCACAGACGGTGAATGTCCCGCTGGCTCAGCAACGACTATAACATCTGAAACCCACAGACGGTGACAGTCCCGCTGGCTCAGCCACGACTATAACATCTGAAACCCACAGATGGTGAATGTCCGGCTGGCTCAGCCACGACTATAACATCTGAAACCCAAAGACGGTGAATGTCCGGCTGGCTCAGCCATTACTATAACATCTGAAACACACAGACGATGAATGACTGACTGGCTCAGCCACGACTCTAACATCTGAAACCCACAGACGGTGAATGTCCCGCTGGCTCAGCAACGACTATAACATCTGAAACCGACAGACGGTGAAAGTCCCGTTGGCTCAGCCACTACTATAACATCTGAAACCCACAGACGGTGAATGTCCGGCTGGCTCAGCAACGACTATAACATCTGAAACCCACAGACGGTGAATGTCCCGCTGGCTCAGCAACGACTATAACATCAGAAACCCACAGATGGTGAAAGTCCCACTGGCTCAGCCACGACTATAACATCTGAAACCCACAGACGGTGAATGTCCGGCTGGCTCAGCAACGACTATAACATCTGACACCCACAGACGGTAAATGACCAACTGGCTCAGCCACAACTATAACATCTGAAACCCAAAGACGGTGAATGTACGGCTGGCTCAGCCACAACTATAACATCTGAAACCCACACACGGTGAAAGTCCAGCTGGCTCAGCAATGACTATAACATCTTAACCCCACAGACGGTGAATGTCAGACTCGCACAGCAACGACTATAACATCTGAAACCCACAGACGGTGAATGTCCGGCTGGCTCAGCCATTACTATAACATCTGAAACACACAGACGATGAATGACTGACTGGCTCAGCCACGACTATAACATCAGAAACCCACAGACGGTGAACGTCCGTCTGGCTCAACTACGACTATAACATCTGAAACCCACAGACGGTGAATGTCCCGCTGGCTCAGCAACGACTATAACATCTGAAACCCACAGACGGTGAAAGTCCCGCTGGCTCAGCCACGACTATAACATCTGAAACCCACAGACGGTGAATGTCTGGCTGGCTCAGCAACGACTATAACATCTGAAACCCACAGACGGTGAAAGTCCGGCTGGCTCAGCCACGACTAAAACATCTGAAACCCACAGACGGTGAATGACCGGCTGGCTCAGCCACGACTATAACATCTGAAACCCAAAGACGGTGAATGTCCGGCTGGCTCAGCCATTTCTATAACATCTGAAACACACAGACGATGAATGACTGACTGGCTCAGCCACGACTATAACATCTGAAACCCACAGACAGTGAATGTCCCGCTGGCTCAGAGACGACTATAACATCAGAAACCCACAGACGGTGAAAGTCCCGCTGGCTCAGCCACGACTATAACATCTGAAACCCACAGACGGTGAATGTCCGGCTGGCTCAGCAACGACTGTAACATCTGAAACCCACAGACGGTGAATGACCAACTGGGTCAGCCACAACTATAACATCTGAAACCCAAAGACGGTGAATGTACGGCTGGCTCAGCCACAACTATAACATCTGAAACCCACACACGGTGAAAGTCCAGCTGGCTCAGCAACGACTATAACATCTTAACCCCACAGACGGTGAATGTCCGACTGGCACAGCAACGACTATAACATCTGAAACCCACAGACGGTGAATGTCCGGCTGTCTCAGACACGACTATAACATCTGAAACCCACAGACGGTAAATGTCCGGCTGGCTCAGCCACGACTTTTACATCTGAAACCCACAGACGGTGAATGTCCGGCTGGCTCAGCCACGACTTTTACATCTGAAACCCACAGACGGTGACTGTTCCGCTGGCTCAACAACGACTATAACACCTGAAACCCACGGACGGTGAATGTCCGGCTGGCTCAGCAACGACTATAACATCTGAAACCCACTGACGGTGAATGTCCGGCTGGCTCAGCAACGACTATAACATCTAAAACCCACAGACGGTGAATGTCCGACTGGCTCAGCAACGACTATAACATCAGAAACCCACAGAATGTGAATATCCGGCTGGCTCAGCAACGACTATAACATCTGAAACCCACAGACAGTGAATGTCCGGCTGGCTCAGCAACGACTATAACATCTGAAACCCACAGACGGTGAATGACCGACTGGCTCAGCCACGATTATAATATCTGAAACCCACAGACGGTGAATGTCCGGCTGGCTCAGCAACGACTATAACTTCTGAAACGCACAGACGGTGAATGTCCCGCTGGCTCAGCAATGACTATAACATATGAAACCCACAGACTGTGAATGTCCGGCTGGCACAGCCATTACTATAACATCTGAAACACACAGACGATGAATGACTGACTGGCTCAGCCACGACTATAACATCAGAAACCCACAAACGGTAAATGTCCGTCTGGCTCAGCCACGACGATAACATCTGAAACCCACAGACTGTGAATGTCCCGCTGGCTCACCCACGACTATAACATCAGAAACCCACAGACAGTGAATGTCCCGCTGGCTCAGCCACGACTATAACATCAGAAACCCACAGACGGTGAATGTCCGTCTGGCTCAGCAACGACTATAACATCTGAAACCCACAGACTGTGAATGTCCGGCTGGCTCAGCCATTACTATAACATCTGAAACACACAGACTATGAATGACTGACTGGCTCAGCCACGACTATAACATCAGAAACCCACAGACGGTGAATGTCCGTCTGGCTCATCCACGACAATAACATCTGAAACCCACAGACGGTGAATGTCCGGCTGGCACAGCCACGACTATAACATCTGAAACACACAGACGATGAATGACTGACTGGCTCAGTCACGACTATAACATCTGAAACCCACAGACGGTGAATGTCCGGCTGGCTCAGCCAGGACTATAACATCTGAAACACACAGACGATGAATGACTGACTGGCTCAGTCACGACTATAACATCTGAAACCCACAGACGGTGAATGTCCCGCTGGCTCAGCAACGACTATAACATCTGAAACCCACAGACGGTGAATGTCCCGCTGGCTCAGCCACGACTATAACATCTGAAACCCACAGACGGTCAATGTCCGGCTGGCTCAGCCACGACTATAACATCTGAAACCCAAAGACGGTGAATGTCCGGCTGGCTCAGCCATTACTATAACATCTGAAACACACAGACGATGAATGACTGACTGGCTCAGCCACGACTATAACATCAGAAACCCACAGACGGTGAATGTCCGTCTGGCTCAACCACGACTATAACATCTGAAACCCACAGACGGTGAATGTCCCGCTGGCTCAGCAACGACTATAACATCTGAAACCCACAGACGGTGACAGTCCCGCTGGCTCAGCCACGACTATAACATCTGAAACTCACAGACGGTGAATGTCCGGCTGGCTCAGCCACGACTATAACATCTGAAACCCACAGACGGTGAATGTCCGGCTGGCTCAGCAACGACTATAACATCTGAAACCCACAGACGGTGAATGAACAACTGGCTCAGCCACAACTATAACATCTGAAACCCAAAGACGGTGAATGTACGGCTGGCTCAGCCACAACTATAACATCTGAAACCCACACATGGTGAAAGTCCAGCTGGCTCAGCAACGACTATAACATCTGAAACCCACTGACGGTGAATGTCCCGCTGGCTCAGCAACGACTATAATATCTGAAACCCAAAGACGGTGAATGTACGGCTGGCTCAGCCACAACTATAACATCTGAAACCCACACACGGTGAAAGTCCAGCTGGCTCAGCAACGACTATAACATCTTAACCCCACAGACGGTGAATGTCCGACTGGCACAGCAACGACTATAACATCTGAAACCCACAGACGGTGAATGTCCGGCTGGCTCAGCACCGACTATAACATCTGAAACCCACAGACGGTTAATATCCGGCTGTCTCAGCCACGACTTTTACATCTGAAACCCACAGACGGTGACTGTTCCGCTGGCTCAACAACGACTATAACACCTGAAACCCACAGACGGTGAATGTCCGGCTGGCTCAGCAACGACTATAACATCTGAAACCCACTGACGGTGAATGTCCGGCTGGCTCAGCAACGACTATAACATCTAAAACCCACAGACGGTGAATGTCCGACTGGCTCAGCAACGACTATAACATCAGAAACCCACAGAATGTGAATATCCGGCTGGCTCAGCAACGACTATAACATCTGAAACCCACAGACAGTGAATGTCCCGCTGGCTCAGCAACGACTATAACATCTGAAACCCACAGACGGTGAATGACCGACTGGCTCAGCCACGATTATAATATCTGAAACCCACAGACGGTGAATGTCCGGCTGGCTCAGCAACGACTATAACTTCTGAAACGCACAGACGGTGAATGTCCCGCTGGCTCAGCAATGACTATAACATATGAAACCCACAGACTGTGAATGTCCGGCTGGCTCAGCCATTACTATAACATCTGAAACACACAGACGATGAATGACTGACTGGCTCAGCCACGACTATAACATCAGAAACCCACAAACGGTAAATGTCCGTCTGGCTCAGCCACGACGATAACATCTGAAACCCACAGACTGTGAATGTCCCGCTGGCTCAGCCACGACTTTTACATCTGAAACCCACAGACGGTGACTGTTCCGCTGGCTCAACAACGACTATAACACCTGAAACCCACAGACGGTGAATGTCCGGCTGGCTCAGCAACGACTATAACATCTGAAACCCACTGACGGTGAATGTCCGGCTGGCTCAGCAACGACTATAACATCTAAAACCCACAGACGGTGAATGTCCGGCTGGCTCAGCCATTACTATAACATCTGAAACACACAGACGATGAATGACTGACTGGCTCAGCCACGACTATAACATCAGAAACCCACAAACGGTAAATGTCCGTCTGGCTCAGCCACGACGATAACATCTGAAACCCACAGACTGTGAATGTCCCGCTGGCTCAGCCACGACTTTTACATCTGAAACCCACAGACGGTGACTGTTCCGCTGGCTCAACAACGACTATAACACCTGAAACCCACAGACGGTGAATGTCCGTCTGGCTCATCCACGACAATAACATCTGAAACCCACAGACTGTGAATGTCCCGCTGGCTCAGCCACGACTTTTACATCTGAAACCCACAGACGGTGACTGTTCCGCTGGCTCAACAACGACTATAACACCTGAAACCCACAGACGGTGAATGTCCGGCTGGCTCAGCCAGGACTATAACATCTGAAACACACAGACGATGAATGACTGACTGGCTCAGTCACGACTATAACATCTGAAACCCACAGACGGTGAATGTCCCGCTGGCTCAGCAACGACTATAACATCTGAAACCCACAGACGGTGAATGTCCGGCTGGCTCAGCCACGACTATAACATCTGAAACCCAAAGACGGTGAATGTCCGGCTGGCTCAGCCATTACTATAACATCTGAAACACACAGACGATGAATGACTGACTGGCTCAGCCACGACTATAACATCAGAAACCCACAGACGGTGAATGTCCGTCTGGCTCAACCACGACTATAACATCTGAAACCCACAGACGGTGAATGTCCCGCTGGCTCAGCAACGACTATAACATCTGAAACCCACAGACGGTGAATGTCCGACTGGCTCAGCAACGACTATAACATCAGAAACCCACAGAATGTGAATATCCGGCTGGCTCAGCAACGACTATAACATCTGAAACCCACAGACAGTGAATGTCCGGCTGGCTCAGCAACGACTATAACATCTGAAACCCACAGACGGTGAATGACCGACTGGCTCAGCCACGATTATAATATCTGAAACCCACAGACGGTGAAGTCCGGCTGGCTCAGCAACGACTATAACTTCTGAAACGCACAGACGGTGAATGTCCCGCTGGCTCAGCAATGACTATAACATATGAAACCCATAGACTGTGAATGTCCGGCTGGCACAGCCATTACTATAACATCTGAAACACACAGACGATGAATGACTGACTGGCTCAGCCACGACTATAACATCAGAAACCCACAAACGGTAAATGTCCGTCTGGCTCAGCCACGACGATAACATCTGAAACCCACAGACTGTGAATGTCCCGCTGGCTCACCCACGACTATAACATCAGAAACCCACAGACAGTGAATGTCCCGCTGGCTCAGCCACGACTATAACATCAGAAACCCACAGACGGTGAATGTCCGTCTGGCTCAGCAACGACTATAACATCTGAAACCCACAGACTGTGAATGTCCGGCTGGCTCAGCCATTACTATAACATCTGAAACACACAGACTATGAATGACTGACTGGCTCAGCCACGACTATAACATCAGAAACCCACAGACGGTGAATGTCCGTCTGGCTCATCCACGACAATAACATCTGAAACCCACAGACGGTGAATGTCCGGCTGGCACAGCCACGACTATAACATCTGAAACACACAGACGATGAATGACTGACTGGCTCAGTCACGACTATAACATCTGAAACCCACAGACGGTGAATGTCCGGCTGGCACAGCCAGGACTATAACATCTGAAACACACAAACGATGAATGACTGACTGGCTCAGTCACGACTATAACATCTGAAACCCACAGACGGTGAATGTCCCGCTGGCTCAGCAACGACTATAACATCTGAAACCCACAGACGGTGAATGTCCCGCTGGCTCAGCCACGACTATAACATCTGAAACCCACAGACGGTCAATGTCCGGCTGGCTCAGCCACGACTATAACATCTGAAACCCAAAGACGGTGAATGTCCGGCTGGCTCAGCCATTACTATAACATCTGAAACACACAGACGATGAATGACTGACTGGCTCAGCCACGACTATAACATCAGAAACCCACAGACGGTGAATGTCCGTCTGGCTCAACCACGACTATAACATCTGAAACCCACAGACGGTGAATGTCCCGCTGGCTCAGCAACGACTATAACATCTGAAACCCTCAGACGGTGACAGTCCCGCTGGCTCAGCCACGACTATAACATCTGAAACCCACAGACGGTGAATGTCCGGCTGGCTCAGCCACGACTATAACATCTGAAACCCACAGACGGTGAATGTCCGGCTGGCTCAGCAACGACTATAACATCTGAAACCCACTGACGGTGAATGTCCCGCTGGCTCAGCAACGACTATAATATCTGAAACCCAAAGACGGTGAATGTACGGCTGGCTCAGCCACAACTATAACATCTGAAACCCACACACGGTGAAAGTCCAGCTGGCTCAGCAACGACTATAACATCTTAACCCCACAGACGGTGAATGTCCGACTGGCACAGCAACGACTATAACATCTGAAACCCACAGACGGTGAATGTCCGGCTGGCTCAGCACCGACTATAACATCTGAAACCCACAGACGGTTAATATCCGGCTGTCTCAGCCACGACTTTTACATCTGAAACCCACAGACGGTGACTGTTCCGCTGGCTCAACAACGACTATAACACCTGAAACCCACAGACGGTGAATGTCCGGCTGGCACAGCCAGGACTATAACATCTGAAACACACAAACGATGAATGACTGACTGGCTCAGTCACGACTATAACATCTGAAACCCACAGACGGTGAATGTCCCGCTGGCTCAGCAACGACTATAACATCTGAAACCCACAGACGGTGAATGTCCCGCTGGCTCAGCCACGACTATAACATCTGAAACCCACAGACGGTCAATGTCCGGCTGGCTCAGCCACGACTATAACATCTGAAACCCAAAGACGGTGAATGTCCGGCTGGCTCAGCCATTACTATAACATCTGAAACACACAGACGATGAATGACTGACTGGCTCAGCCACGACTATAACATCAGAAACCCACAGACGGTGAATGTCCGTCTGGCTCAACCACGACTATAACATCTGAAACCCACAGACGGTGAATGTCCCGCTGGCTCAGCAACGACTATAACATCTGAAACCCTCAGACGGTGACAGTCCCGCTGGCTCAGCCACGACTATAACATCTGAAACCCACAGACGGTGAATGTCCGGCTGGCTCAGCCACGACTATAACATCTGAAACCCACAGACGGTGAATGTCCGGCTGGCTCAGCAACGACTATAACATCTGAAACCCACTGACGGTGAATGTCCCGCTGGCTCAGCAACGACTATAATATCTGAAACCCAAAGACGGTGAATGTACGGCTGGCTCAGCCACAACTATAACATCTGAAACCCACACACGGTGAAAGTCCAGCTGGCTCAGCAACGACTATAACATCTTAACCCCACAGACGGTGAATGTCCGACTGGCACAGCAACGACTATAACATCTGAAACCCACAGACGGTGAATGTCCGGCTGGCTCAGCACCGACTATAACATCTGAAACCCACAGACGGTTAATATCCGGCTGTCTCAGCCACGACTTTTACATCTGAAACCCACAGACGGTGACTGTTCCGCTGGCTCAACAACGACTATAACACCTGAAACCCACAGACGGTGAATGTCCGGCTGGCTCAGCAACGACTATAACATCTGAAACCCACTGACGGTGAATGTCCGGCTGGCTCAGCAACGACTATAACATCTAAAACCCACAGACGGTGAATGTCCGACTGGCTCAGCAACGACTATAACATCAGAAACCCACAGAATGTGAATATCCGGCTGGCTCAGCAACGACTATAACATCTGAAACCCACAGACAGTGAATGTCCGGCTGGCTCAGCAACGACTATAACATCTGAAACCCACAGACGGTGAATGACCGACTGGCTCAGCCACGATTATAATATCTGAAACCCACAGACGGTGAATGTCCGGCTGGCTCAGCAACGACTATAACTTCTGAAACGCACAGACGGTGAATGTCCCGCTGGCTCAGCAATGACTATAACATATGAAACCCACAGACTGTGAATGTCCGGCTGGCTCAGCCATTACTATAACATCTGAAACACACAGACGATGAATGACTGACTGGCTCAGCCACGACTATAACATCAGAGACCCACAAACGGTAAATGTCCGTCTGGCTCAGCCACGACGATAACATCTGAAACCCACAGACTGTGAATGTCCCGCTGGCTCAGCCACGACTTTTACATCTGAAACCCACAGACGGTGACTGTTCCGCTGGCTCAACAACGACTATAACACCTGAAACCCACAGACGGTGAATGTCCGGCTGGCTCAGCAACGACTATAACATCTGAAACCCACTGACGGTGAATGTCCGGCTGGCTCAGCAACGACTATAACATCTAAAACCCACAGACGGTGAATGTCCGGCTGGCTCAGCCATTACTATAACATCTGAAACACACGGACGATGAATGACTGACTGGCTCAGCCACGACTATAACATCAGAAACCCACAAACGGTAAATGTCCGTCTGGCTCAGCCACGACGATAACATCTGAAACCCACAGACTGTGAATGTCCCGCTGGCTCAGCCACGACTTTTACATCTGAAACCCACAGACGGTGACTGTTCCGCTGGCTCAACAACGACTATAACACCTGAAACCCACAGACGGTGAATGTCCGTCTGGCTCATCCACGACAATAACATCTGAAACCCACAGACTGTGAATGTCCCGCTGGCTCAGCCACGACTTTTACATCTGAAACCCACAGACGGTGACTGTTCCGCTGGCTCAACAACGACTATAACACCTGAAACCCACAGACGGTGAATGTCCGGCTGGCTCAGCCAGGACTATAACATCTGAAACACACAGACGATGAATGACTGACTGGCTCAGTCACGACTATAACATCTGAAACCCACAGACGGTGAATGTCCCGCTGGCTCAGCAACGACTATAACATCTGAAACCCACAGACGGTGAATGTCCGGCTGGCTCAGCCACGACTATAACATCTGAAACCCAAAGACGGTGAATGTCCGGCTGGCTCAGCCATTACTATAACATCTGAAACACACAGACGATGAATGACTGACTGGCTCAGCCACGACTATAACATCAGAAACCCACAGACGGTGAATGTCAGTCTGGCTCAACCACGACTATAACATCTGAAACCCACAGACGGTGAATGTCCCGCTGGCTCAGCAACGACTATAACATCTGAAACCCACAGACGGTGAAAGTCCCGCTGGCTCAGCCACGACTATAACATCTGAAACCCACAGACGGTGAATGTACGGCTGGCTCAGCCACGACTATAACATCTGAAACCCACAGACGGTGAATGTCCGGCTGGCTCAGCAACGACTATAACATCTGAAACCCACAGACGGTGAATGAACAACTGGCTCAGCCACAACTATAACATCTGAAACCCAAAGACGGTGAATGTACGGCTGGCTCAGCCACAACTATAACATCTGAAACACACAGACTATGAATGACTGACTGGCTCAGCCACGACTATAACATCAGAAACCCACAGACGGTGAATGTCCGTCTGGCTCATCCACGACAATAACATCTGAAACCCACAGACGGTGAATGTCCGGCTGGCTCAGCCAGGACTATAACATCTGAAACACACAGACGATGAATGACTGACTGGCTCAGTCATTACTATAACATCTGAAACCCACAGACGGTGAATGTCCCGCTGGCTCAGCAACGACTGTAACATCTGAAACCCACAGACGGTGAATGTCCCGCTGGCTCAGCCACGACTATAACATCTGAAACCCACAGACGGTCAATGTCCGGCTGGCTCAGCCACGACTATAACATCTGAAACCCAAAGACGGTGAATGTCCGGCTGGCTCAGCCATTACTATAACATCTGAAACACACAGACGATGAATGACTGACTGGCTCAGCCACGACTATAACATCAGAAACCCACAGACGGTGAATGTCCGTCTGGCTCAACCACGACTATAACATCTGAAACCCACAGACGGTGAATGTCCCGCTGGCTCAGCAACGACTATAACATCTGAAACCCACAGACGGTGAAAGTCCCGCTGGCTCAGCCACGACTATAACATCTGAAACCCACAGACGGTGAATGTCCGGCTGGCTCAGCCACGACTATAACATCTGAAACCCACATACTGTGAATGTCCGGCTGGCTCAGCAACGACTATAACATCTGAAACCCACAGATGGTGAATGAACAACTGGCTCAGCCACAACTATAACATCTGAAACCCAAAGACGGTGAATGTACGGCTGGCTCAGCCACAACTATAACATCTGAAACCCACACATGGTGAAAGTCCAGCTGGCTCAGCAACGACTATAACATCTGAAACCCACTGACGGTGAATGTCCCGCTGGCTCAGCAACGACTATAATATCTGAAACCCAAAGACGGTGAATGTACGGCTGGCTCAGCCACAACTATAACATCTGAAACCCACACACGGTGAAAGTCCAGCTGGCTCAGCAACGACTATAACATCTTAACCCCACAGACGGTGAATGTCCGACTGGCACAGCAACGACTATAACATCTGAAACCCAAGAACGGTGAATGTCCGGCTGGCTCAGCACCGACTATAACATCTGAAACCCACAGACGGTTAATATCCGGCTGTCTCAGCCACGACTTTTACATCTGAAACCCACAGACGGTGACTGTTCCGCTGGCTCAACAACGACTATAACACCTGAAACCCACAGACGGTGAATGTCCGGCTGGCTCAGCAACGACTATAACATCTGAAACCCACTGACGGTGAATGTCCGGCTGGCTCAGCAACGACTATAACATCTAAAACCCACAGACGGTGAATGTCCGACTGGCTCAGCAACGACTATAACATCAGAAACCCACAGAATGTGAATATCCGGCTGGCTCAGCAACGACTATAACATCTGAAACCCACAGACAGTGAATGTCCCGCTGGCTCAGCAACGACTATAACATCTGAAACCCACAGACGGTGAATGACCGACTGGCTCAGCCACGATTATAATATCTGAAACCCACAGACGGTGAATGTCCGGCTGGCTCAGCAACGACTATAACTTCTGAAACGCACAGACGGTGAATGTCCCGCTGGCTCAGCAATGACTATAACATATGAAACCCACAGACTGTGAATGTCCGGCTGGCTCAGCCATTACTATAACATCTGAAACACACAGACGATGAATGACTGACTGGCTCAGCCACGACTATAACATCAGAAACCCACAAACGGTAAATGTCCGTCTGGCTCAGCCACGACGATAACATCTGAAACCCACAGACTGTGAATGTCCCGCTGGCTCAGCCACGACTATAACATCAGAAACCCACAGACAGTGAATATCCCGCTGGCTCAGCCACGACTATAACATCAGAAACCCACAGACGGTGAATGTCCGTCTGGCTCAGCAACGACTATAACATCTGAAACCCACAGACTGTGAATGTCCGGCTGGCTCAGCCATTACTATAACATCTGAAACACACAGACTATGAATGACTGACTGGCTCAGCCACGACTATAACATCAGAAACCCACAGACGGTGAATGTCCGTCTGGCTCATCCACGACAATAACATCTGAAACCCACAGACGGTGAATGTCCGGCTGGCACAGCCACGACTATAACATCTGAAACACACAGACGATGAATGACTGACTGGCTCAGTCACGACTATAACATCTGAAACCCACAGACGGTGAATGTCCGGCTGGCTCAGCAATGACTATAACATCTGAAACACACAGACGATGAATGACTGACTGGCTCAGTCACGACTATAACATCTGAAACCCACAGACGGTGAATGTCCCGCTGGCTCAGCAACGACTATAACATCTGAAACCCACAGACGGTGAATGTCCCGCTGGCTCAGCCACGACTATAACATCTGAAACCCACAGACGGTCAATTTCCGGCTTGCTCAGCCACGACTATAACATCTGAAACCCAAAGACGGTGAATGTCCGGCTGGCTCAGCCATTGCTATAACATCTGAAACACACAGACGATGAATGACTGACTGGCTCAGCCACGACTATAACATCAGAAACCCACAGACGGTGAATGTCCGTCTGGCTCAACCACGACTATAACATCTGAAACCCACAGACGGTGAATGTCCCGCTGGCTCAGCAACGACTATAACATCTGAAACCCACAGACGGTGAAAGTCCCGCTGGCTCAGCCACGACTATAACATCTGAAACCCACAGACGGTGAATGTCCGGCTGGCTCAGCCACGACTATAACATCTGAAACCCACATACGGTGAATGTACGGCTGGCTCAGCAACGACTATAACATCTGAAACCCAAAGACGGTGAATGTACGGCTGGCTCAGCCACAACTATAACATCTGAAACCCACACATGGTGAAAGTCCAGCTGGCTCAGCAACGACTATAACATCTGAAACCCACTGACGGTGAATGTCCCGCTGGCTCAGCAACGACTATAATGTCTGAAACCCAAAGACGGTGAATGTACGGCTGGCTCAGCCACAACTATAACATCTGAAACCCACACACGGTGAAAGTCCAGCTGTCTCAGCAACGACTATAACATTTTAACCCCACAGACGGTGAATGTCCGACTGGCACAGCAACGACTATAACATCTGAAACCCACAGACGGTGAATGTCCGTCTGGCTCAGCACCGACTATAACATCTGAAACCCACAGACGGTTAATATCCGGCTGTCTGAGCCACGACTTTTACATCTGAAACCCACAGACGGTAAATGTCCGGCTGGCTCAGCCACGACTTTTACATCTGAAACCCACAGACGGTGACTGTTCCGCTGGCTCAGCAACGACTATAACATCAGAAACCCACAGAATGTGAATATCCGGCTGGCTCAGCAACGACTATAACATCTGAAACCCACAGACAGTGAATGTCCCGCTGGCTCAGCAACGACTATAACATCTGAAACCCACAGACGGTGAATGACCGACTGGCTCAGCCACGATTATAATATCTGAAACCCACAGACGGTGAATGTCCGGCTGGCTCAGCAACGACTATAACTTCTGAAACGCACAGACGGTGAATGTCCCGCTGGCTCAGCAATGACTATAACATATGAAACCCACAGACTGTGAATGTCCGGCTGGCTCAGCCATTACTATAACATCTGAAACACACAGACGATGAATGACTGACTGGCTCAGCCACGACTATAACATCAGAAACCCACAAACGGTAAATGTCCGTCTGGCTCAGCCACGACGATAACATCTGAAACCCACAGACTGTGAATGTCCCGCTGGCTCAGCCACGACTATAACATCAGAAACCCACAGACAGTGAATGTCCCGCTGGCTCAGCCACGACTATAACATCGGAAACCCACAGACGGTGAATGTCCGTCTGGCTCAGCAACGACTATAACATCTGAAACACACAGACTATGAATGACTGACTGGCTCAGCCACGACTATAACATCAGAAACCCACAGACGGTGAATGTCCGTCTGGCTCATCCACGACAATAACATCTGAAACCCACAGACGGTGAATGTCCGGCTGGCACACCCACGACTATAACATCTGAAACACACAGACGATGAATGACTGACTGGCTCAGTCACGACTATAACATCTGAAACCCACAGACGGTGAATGTCCGGCTGGCTCAGCCATGACTATAACATCTGAAACACACAGACGATGAATGACTGACTGGCTCAGTCACGACTATAACATCTGAAACCCACAGACGGTGAATGTCCCGCTGGCTCAGCAACGACTATAACATCTGAAACCCACAGACGGTGAATGTCCCGCTGGCTCAGCCACGACTATAACATCTGAAACCCACAGACGGTCAATGTCCGGCTGGCTCAGCCACGACTATAACATCTGAAACCCACACATGGTGAAAGTCCAGCTGGCTCAGCAACGACTATAACATCTGAAACCCACTGACGGTGAATGTCCCGCTGGCTCAGCAACGACTATAATATCTGAAACCCAAAGACGGTGAATGTACGGCTGGCTCAGCCACAACTATAACAGCTGAAACCCACACACGGTGAATGTCCGGCTGGCTCAGCAACGACTATAACATCTGAAACCCACAGACGGTGAATGAACAACTGGCTCAGCCACAACTATAACATCTGAAACCCAAAGACGGTGAATGTACGGCTGGCTCAGCCACAACTATAACATCTGAAACCCACACATGGTGAAAGTCCAGCTGGCTCAGCAACGATTATAACATCTGAAACCCACTGACGGTGAATGTCCCGCTGGCTCAGCAACGACTATAATATCTGAAACCCAAAGACGGTGAATGTACGGCTGGCTCAGCCACGACTATAACATCTGAAACCCAAAGACGGTGAATGTCCGGCTGGCTCAGCCATTACTATAAAATCTGAAACACACAGACGATGAATGACTGACTGGCTCAGCCACGACTATAACATCAGAAACCCACAGACGGTGAATGTCCGTCTGGCTCAACCACGACTATAACATCTGAAACCCACAGACGGTGAATGTCCCGCTGGCACAGCAACGACTATAACATCTGAAACCCACAAACGGTGAAAGTCCCGCTGGCTCAGCCACGACTATAACATCTGAAACCCACAGACGGTGAATGTCCGGCTGGCTCAGCCACGACTATAACATCTGAAACCCACAGACGGTGAATGTCCGGCTGGCTCAGCAACGACTATAACATCTGAAACCCACAGACGGTGAATGAACAACTGGCTCAGCCACAACTATAACATCTGAAACCCAAAGACGGTGAATGTACGGCTGGCTCAGCCACAACTATAACATCTGAAACCCACACATGGTGAAAGTCCAGCTGGCTCAGCAACGACTATAACATCTGAAACCCACATACGGTGAATATCCGGCTGTCTCAGCCACGACTATAACATCTGAAACCCACAGACGGTGAATGTCCGGCTGGCTCAGCAACGACTATAACATCTTAACCCATGACGGTGAATGTCCGGCTGGCTCAGCCACGACTATAACATCTGAAACCCACAGACGGTGAATGTCCGGCTGGCTTATCAACGACTATAACATCTGAAACCCACAGACGGTGAATGTCCGGCTGGCTCAGCAACGACTATAACATCTTAACCCCACAGACGGTGAATGTCCGGCTGGCTCAGCAACGACTATAACTTCTGAAACGCACAGACGGTGAATGTCCCGCTGGCTCAGCAATGACTATAACATATGAAACCCACAGACTGTGAATGTCCGGCTGGCTCAGCCATTACTATAACATCTGAAACACACAGACGATGAATGACTGACTGGCTCAGCCACGACTATAACATCAGAAACCCACAAACGGTAAATGTCCGTCTGGCTCAGCCACGACGATAACATCTGAAACCCACAGACTGTGAATGTCCCGCTGGCTCAGCCACGACTTTTACATCTGAAACCCACAGACGGTGACTGTTCCGCTGGCTCAACAACGACTATAACACCTGAAACCCACAGACGGTGAATGTCCGGCTGGCTCAGCAACGACTATAACATCTGAAACCCACTGACGGTGAATGTCCGGCTGGCTCAGCAACGACTATAACATCTAAAACCCACAGACGGTGAATGTCCGGCTGGCTCAGCCATTACTATAACATCTGAAACACACAGACGATGAATGACTGACTGGCTCAGCCACGACTATAACATCAGAAACCCACAAACGGTAAATGTCCGTCTGGCTCAGCCACGACGATAACATCTGAAACCCACAGACTGTGAATGTCCCGCTGGCTCAGCCACGACTTTTACATCTGAAACCCACAGACGGTGACTGTTCCGCTGGCTCAACAACGACTATAACACCTGAAACCCACAGACGGTGAATGTCCGTCTGGCTCATCCACGACAATAACATCTGAAACCCACAGACTGTGAATGTCCCGCTGGCTCAGCCACGACTTTTACATCTGAAACCCACAGACGGAGACTGTTCCGCTGGCTCAACAACGACTATAACACCTGAAACCCACAGACGGTGAATGTCCGGCTGGCTCAGCCAGGACTATAACATCTGAAACACACAGACGATGAATGACTGACTGGCTCAGTCACGACTATAACATCTGAAACCCACAGACGGTGAATGTCCCGCTGGCTCAGCAACGACTATAACATCTGAAACCCACAGACGGTGAATGTCCGGCTGGCTCAGCCAGGACTATAACATCTGAAACCCAAAGACGGTGAATGTCCGGCTGGCTCAGCCATTACTATAACATCTGAAACACACAGACGATGAATGACTGACTGGCTCAGCCACGACTATAACATCAGAAACCCACAGACGGTGAATGTCCGTCTGGCTCAACCACGACTATAACATCTGAAACCCACAGACGGTGAATGTCCCGCTGGCTCAGCAACGACTATAACATCTGAAACCCACAGACGGTGAATGTCCGACTGGCTCAGCAACGACTATAACATCAGAAACCCACAGAATGTGAATATCCGGCTGGCTCAGCAACGACTATAACATCTGAAACCCACAGACAGTGAATGTCCGGCTGGCTCAGCAACGACTATAACATCTGAAACCCACAGACGGTGAATGACCGACTGGCTCAGCCACGATTATAATATCTGAAACCCACAGACGGTGAATGTCCGGCTGGCTCAGCCACGACTATAACATCAGAAACCCACAAACGGTAAATGTCCGTCTGGCTCAGCCACGACGATAACATCTGAAACCCACAGACTGTGAATGTCCCGCTGGCTCACCCACGACTATAACATCAGAAACCCACAGACAGTGAATGTCCCGCTGGCTCAGCCACGACTATAACATCAGAAACCCACAGACGGTGAATGTCCGTCTGGCTCAGCAACGACTATAACATCTGAAACCCACAGACTGTGAATGTCCGGCTGGCTCAGCCATTACTATAACATCTGAAACACACAGACTATGAATGACTGACTGGCTCAGCCACGACTATAACATCAGAAACCCACAGACGGTGAATGTCCGTCTGGCTCATCCACGACAATAACATCTGAAACCCACAGACGGTGAATGTCCGGCTGGCACAGCCACGACTATAACATCTGAAACACACAGACGATGAATGACTGACTGGCTCAGTCACGACTATAACATCTGAAACCCACAGACGGTGAATGTCCGGCTGGCTCAGCCAGGACTATAACATCTGAAACACACAGACGATGAATGACTGACTGGCTCAGTCACGACTATAACATCTGAAACCCACAGACGGTGAATGTCCCGCTGGCTCAGCAACGACTATAACATCTGAAACCCACAGACGGTGAATGTCCCGCTGGCTCAGCCACGACTATAACATCTGAAACCCACAGACGGTCAATGTCCGGCTGGCTCAGCCACGACTATAACATCTGAAACCCAAAGACGGTGAATGTCCGGCTGGCTCAGCCATTACTATAACATCTGAAACACACAGACGATGAATGACTGACTGGCTCAGCCACGACTATAACATCAGAAACCCACAGACGGTGAATGTCCGTCTGGCTCAACCACGACTATAACATCTGAAACCCACAGACGGTGAATGTCCCGCTGGCTCAGCAACGACTATAACATCTGAAACCCTCAGACGGTGACAGTCCCGCTGGCTCAGCCACGACTATAACATCTGAAACCCACAGACGGTGAATGTCCGGCTGGCTCAGCCACGACTATAACATCTGAAACCCACAGACGGTGAATGTCCGGCTGGCTCAGCAACGACTATAACATCTGAAACCCACAGACGGTGAATGAACAACTGGCTCAGCCACAACTATAACATCTGAAACCCAAAGACGGTGAATGTACGGCTGGCTCAGCCACAACTATAACATCTGAAACCCACACATGGTGAAAGTCCAGCTGGCTCAGCAACGACTATAACATCTGAAACCCACTGACGGTGAATGTCCCGCTGGCTCAGCAACGACTATAATATCTGAAACCCAAAGACGGTGAATGTACGGCTGGCTCAGCCACAACTATAACATCTGAAACCCACACACGGTGAAAGTCCAGCTGGCTCAGCAACGACTATAACATCTTAACCCCACAGACGGTGAATGTCCGACTGGCAGAGCAACGACTATAACATCTGAAACCCACAGACGGTGAATGTCCGGCTGGCTCAGCACCGACTATAACATCTGAAACCCACAGACGGTTAATATCCGGCTGTCTCAGCCACGACTTTTACATCTGAAACCCACAGACGGTGACTGTTCCGCTGGCTCAACAACGACTATAACACCTGAAACCCACAGACGGTGAATGTCCGGCTGGCTCAGCAACGACTATAACATCTGAAACCAACTGACGGTGAATGTCCGGCTGGCTCAGCAACGACTATAACATCTAAAACCCACAGACGGTGAATGTCCGACTGGCTCAGCAACGACTATAACATCAGAAACCCACAGAATGTGAATATCCGGCTGGCTCAGCAACGACTATAACATCTGAAACCCACAGACGGTGAATGACCGACTGGCTCAGCCACGATTATAATATCTGAAACCCACAGACGGTGAATGTCCGGCTGGCTCAGCAACGACTATAACATCTGAAACCCACAGACGGTGAATGACCGACTGGCTCAGCCACGATTATAATATCTGAAACCCACAGACGGTGAATGTCCGGCTGGCTCAGCAACGACTATAACTTCTGAAACGCACAGACTGTGAATGTCCCGCTGGCTCAGCAATGACTATAACATATGAAACCCACAGACTGTGAATGTCCGGCTGGCTCAGCCATTACTATAACATCTGAAACACACAGACGATGAATGACTGACTGGCTCAGCCACGACTATAACATCAGAGACCCACAAACGGTAAATGTCCGTCTGGCTCAGCCACGACGATAACATCTGAAACCCACAGACTGTGAATGTCCCGCTGGCTCAGCCACGACTTTTACATCTGAAACCCACAGACGGTGACTGTTCCGCTGGCTCAACAACGACTATAACACCTGAAACCCACAGACGGTGAATGTCCGGCTGGCTCAGCAACGACTATAAGATCTGAAACCCACTGACGGTGAATGTCCGGCTGGCTCAGCAACGACTATAACATCTAAAACCCACAGACGGTGAATGTCCGGCTGGCTCAGCCATTACTATAACATCTGAAACACACAGACGATGAATGACTGACTGGCTCAGCCACGACTATAACATCAGAAACCCACAAACGGTAAATGTCCGTCTGGCTCAGCCACGACGATAACATCTGAAACCCACAGACTGTGAATGTCCCGCTGGCTCAGCCACGACTTTTACATCTGAAACCCACAGACGGTGACTGTTCCGCTGGCTCAACAACGACTATAACACCTGAAACCCACAGACGGTGAATGTCCGTCTGGCTCATCCACGACAATAACATCTGAAACCCACAGACTGTGAATGTCCCGCTGGCTCAGCCACGACTTTTACATCTGAAACCCACAGACGGTGACTGTTCCGCTGGCTCAACAACGACTATAACACCTGAAACCCACAGACGGTGAATGTCCGGCTGGCTCAGCCAGGACTATAACATCTGAAACACACAGACGATGAATGACTGACTGGCTCAGTCACGACTATAACATCTGAAACCCACAGACGGTGAATGTCCCGCTGGCTCAGCAACGACTATAACATCTGAAACCCACAGACGGTGAATGTCCGGCTGGCTCAGCCACGACTATAACATCTGAAACCCAAAGACGGTGAATGTCCGGCTGGCTCAGCCATTACTATAACATCTGAAACACACAGACGATGAATGACTGACTGGCTCAGCCACGACTATAACATCAGAAACCCACAGACGGTGAATGTCCGTCTGGCTCAACCACGACTATAACATCTGAAACCCACAGACGGTGAATGTCCCGCTGGCTCAGCAACGACTATAACATCTGAAACCCACAGACGGTGAAAGTCCCGCTGGCTCAGCCACGACTATAACATCTTAAACCCACAGACGGTGAATGTACGGCTGGCTCAGCCACGACTATAACATCTGAAACCCACAGACGGTGAATGTCCGGCTGGCTCAGCAACGACTATAACATCTGAAACCCACAGACGGTGAATGAACAACTGGCTCAGCCACAACTATAACATCTGAAACCCAAAGACGGTGAATGTACGGCTGGCTCAGCCACAACTATAACATCTGAAACACACAGACTATGAATGACTGACTGGCTCAGCCACGACTATAACATCAGAAACCCACAGACGGTGAATGTCCGTCTGGCTCATCCACGACAATAACATCTGAAACCCACAGACGGTGAATGTCCGGCTGGCTCAGCCAGGACTATAACATCTGAAACACACAGACGATGAATGACTGACTGGCTCAGTCATTACTATAACATCTGAAACCCACAGACGGTGAATGTCCCGCTGGCTCAGCAACGACTATAACATCTGAAACCCACAGACGGTGAATGTCCCGCTGGCTCAGCCACGACTATAACATCTGAAACCCACAGACGGTCAATGTCCGGCTGGCTCAGCCACGACTATAACATCTGAAACCCAAAGACGGTGAATGTCCGGCTGGCTCAGCCATTACTATAACATCTGAAACACACAGACGATGAATGACTGACTGGCTCAGCCACGACTATAACATCAGAAACCCACAGACGGTGAATGTCCGTCTGGCTCAACCACGACTATAACATCTGAAACCCACAGACGGTGAATGTCCCGCTGGCTCAGCAACGACTATAACATCTGAAACCCACAGACGGTGAAAGTCCCGCTGGCTCAGCCACGACTATAACATCTGAAACCCACAGACGGTGAATGTCCGGCTGGCTCAGCCACGACTATAACATCTGAAACCCACAGACTGTGAATGTCCGGCTGGCTCAGCAACGACTATAACATCTGAAACCCACAGATGGTGAATGAACAACTGGCTCAGCCACAACTATAACATCTGAAACCCAAAGACGGTGAATGTACGGCTGGCTCAGCCACAACTATAACATCTGAAACCCACACATGGTGAAAGTCCAGCTGGCTCAGCAACGACAATAACATCTGAAACCCACTGACGGTGAATGTCCCGCTGGCTCAGCAACGACTATAATATCTGAAACCCAAAGACGGTGAATGTACGGCTGGCTCAGCCACAACTATAACATCTGAAACCCACACACGGTGAAAGTCCAGCTGGCTCAGCAACGACTATAACATCTTAACCCCACAGACGGTGAATGTCCGACTGGCACAGCAACGACTATAACATCTGAAACCCAAGAACGGTGAATGTCCGGCTGGCTCAGCACCGACTATAACATCTGAAACCCACAGACGGTTAATATCCGGCTGTCTCAGCCACGACTTTTACATCTGAAACCCACAGACGGTGACTGTTCCGCTGGCTCAACAACGACTATAACACCTGAAACCCACAGACGGTGAATGTCCGGCTGGCTCAGCAACGACTATAACATCTGAAACCCACTGACGGTGAATGTCCGGCTGGCTCAGCAACGACTATAATATCTAAAACCCACAGACGGTGAATGTCCGACTGGCTCAGCAACGACTATAACATCAGAAACCCACAGAATGTGAATATCCGGCTGGCTCAGCAACGACTATAACATCTGAAACCCACAGACAGTGAATGTCCCGCTGGCTCAGCAACGACTATAACATCTGAAACCCACAGACGGTGAATGACCGACTGGCTCAGCCACGATTATAATATCTGAAACCCACAGACGGTGAATGTCCGGCTGGCTCAGCAACGACTATAACTTCTGAAACGCACAGACGGTGAATGTCCCGCTGGCTCAGCAATGACTATAACATATGAAACCCACAGACTGTGAATGTCCGGCTGGCTCAGCCATTACTATAACATCTGAAACACACAGACGATGAATGACTGACTGGCTCAGCCACGACTATAACATCAGAAACCCACAAACGGTAAATGTCCGTCTGGCTCAGCCACGACGATAACATCTGAAACCCACAGACTGTGAATGTCCCGCTGGCTCAGCCACGACTATAACATCAGAAACCCACAGACAGTGAATGTCCCGCTGGCTCAGCCACGACTATAACATCAGAAACCCACAGACGGTGAATGTCCGTCTGGCTCAGCAACGACTATAACATCTGAAACCCACAGACTGTGAATGTCCGGCTGGCTCAGCCATTACTATAACATCTGAAACACACAGACTATGAATGACTGACTGGCTCAGCCACGACTATAACATCAGAAACCCACAGACGGTGAATGTCCGTCTGGCTCATCCACGACAATAACATCTGAAACCCACAGACGGTGAATGTCCGGCTGGCACAGCCACGACTATAACATCTGAAACACACAGACGATGAATGACTGACTGGCTCAGTCACGACTATAACATCTGAAACCCACAGACGGTGAATGTCCGGCTGGCTCAGCAATGACTATAACATCTGAAACACACAGACGATGAATGACTGACTGGCTCAGTCACGACTATAACATCTGAAACCCACAGACGGTGAATGTCCCGCTGGCTCAGCAACGACTATAACATCTGAAACCCACAGACGGTCAATTTCCGGCTTGCTCAGCCACGACTATAACATCTGAAACCCAAAGACGGTGAATGTCCGGCTGGCTCAGCCATTGCTATAACATCTGAAACACACAGACGATGAATGACTGACTGGCTCAGCCACGACTATAACATCAGAAACCCACAGACGGTGAATGTCCGTCTGGCTCAACCACGACTATAACATCTGAAACCCACAGACGGTGAATGTCCCGCTGGCTCAGCAACGACTATAACATTTGAAACCCACAGACGGTGAAAGTCCCGTTGGCTCAGCCACGACTATAACATCTGAAACCCACAGACGGTGAATGTCCGGCTGGCTCAGCCACGACTATAACATCTGAAACCCACATACGGTGAATGTACGGCTGGCTCAGCAACGACTATAACATCTGAAACCCAAAGACGGTGAATGTACGGCTGGCTCAGCCACAACTATAACATCTGAAACCCACACATGGTGAAAGTCCAGCTGGCTCAGCAACGACTATAACATCTGAAACCCACTGACGGTGAATGTCCCGCTGGCTCAGCAACGACTATAATGTCTGAAACCCAAAGACGGTGAATGTACGGCTGGCTCAGCCACAACTATAACATCTGAAACCCACACACGGTGAAAGTCCAGCTGTCTCAGCAACGACTATAACATTTTAACCCCACAGACGGTGAATGTCCGACTGGCACAGCAACGACTATAACATCTGAAACCCACAGACGGTGAATGTCCGTCTGGCTCAGCACCGACTATAACATCTGAAACCCACAGACGGTTAATATCCGGCTGTCTGAGCCACGACTTTTACATCTGAAACCCACAGACGGTAAATGTCCGGCTGGCTCAGCCACGACTTTTACATCTGAAACCCACAGACGGTGACTGTTCCGCTGGCTCAACAACGACTATAACACCTGAAACCCACAGACGGTGAATGTCCGGCTGGCTCAGCAACGACTATAACATCTGAAACCCACTGACGGTGAATGTCCGGCTGGCTCAGCAACGACTATAACATCTAAAACCCACAGACGGTGAATGTCCGACTGGCTCAGCAACGACTATAACATCAGAAACCCACAGAATGTGAATATCCGGCTGGCTCAGCAACGACTATAACATCTGAAACCCACAGACAGTGAATGTCCCGCTGGCTCAGCAACGACTATAACATCTGAAACCCACAGACGGTGAATGACCGACTGGCTCAGCCACGATTATAATATCTGAAACCCACAGACGGTGAATGTCCGGCTGGCTCAGCAACGACTATAACTTCTGAAACGCACAGACGGTGAATGTCCCGCTGGCTCAGCAATGACTATAACATATGAAAACAACAGACTGTGAATGTCCGGCTGGCTCAGCCATTACTATAACATCTGAAACACACAGACGATGAATGACTGACTGGCTCAGCCACGACTATAACATCAGAAACCCACAAACGGTAAATGTCCGTCTGGCTCAGCCACGACGATAACATCTGAAACCCACAGACTGTGAATGTCCCGCTGGCTCAGCCACGACTATAACATCAGAAACCCACAGACAGTGAATGTCCCGCTGGCTCAGCCACGACTATAACATCGGAAACCCACAGACGGTGAATGTCCGTCTGGCTCAGCAACGACTATAACATCTGAAACCCACAGACTGTGAATGTCCGGCTGGCTCAGCCATTACTATAACATCTGAAACACACAGACTATGAATGACTGACTGGCTCAGCCACGACTATAACATCAGAAACCCACAGACGGTGAATGTCCGTCTGGCTCATCCACGACAATAACATCTGAAACCCACAGACGGTGAATGTCCGGCTGGCACACCCACGACTATAACATCTGAAACACACAGACGATGAATGACTGACTGGCTCAGTCACGACTATAACATCTGAAACCCACAGACGGTGAATGTCCGGCTGGCTCAGCCATGACTATAACATCTGAAACACACAGACGATGAATGACTGACTGGCTCAGTCACGACTATAACATCTGAAACCCACAGACGGTGAATGTCCCGCTGGCTCAGCAACGACTATAACATCTGAAACCCACAGACGGTGAATGTCCCGCTGGCTCAGTCACGACTATAACATCTGAAACCCACAGACGGTCAATGTCCGGCTGGCTCAGCCACGACTATAACATCTGAAACCCACACATGGTGAAAGTCCAGCTGGCTCAGCAACGACTATAACATCTGAAACCCACTGACGGTGAATGTCCCGCTGGCTCAGCAACGACTATAATATCTGAAACCCAAAGACGGTGAATGTACGGCTGGCTCAGCCACAACTATAACAGCTGAAACCCACACACGGTGAATGTCCGGCTGGCTCAGCAACGACTATAACATCTGAAACCCACAGACGGTGAATGAACAACTGGCTCAGCCACAACTATAACATCTGAAACCCAAAGACGGTGAATGTACGGCTGGCTCAGCCACAACTATAACATCTGAAACCCACACATGGTGAAAGTCCAGCTGGCTCAGCAACGACTATAACATCTGAAACCCACTGACGGTGAATGTCCCGCTGGCTCAGCAACGACTATAATATCTGAAACCCAAAGACGGTGAATGTACGGCTGGCTCAGCCACGACTATAACATCTGAAACCCAAAGACGGTGAATGTCCGGCTGGCTCAGCCATTACTATAACATCTGAAACACACAGACGATGAATGACTGACTGGCTCAGCCACGACTATAACATCAGAAACCCACAGACGGTGAATGTCCGTCTGGCTCAACCACGACTATAACATCTGAAACCCACAGACGGTGAATGTCCCGCTGGCTCAGCAACGACTATAACATCTGAAACCCACAAACGGTGAAAGTCCCGCTGGCTCAGCCACGACTATAACATCTGAAACCCACAGACGGTGAATGTCCGGCTGGCTCAGCCACGACTATAACATCTGAAACCCACAGACGGTGAATGTCCGGCTGGCTCAGCAACGACTATAACATCTGAAACCCACAGACGGTGAATGAACAACTGGCTCAGCCACAACTATAACATCTGAAACCCAAAGACGGTGAATGTACGGCTGGCTCAGCCACAACTATAACATCTGAAACCCACACATGGTGAAAGTCCAGCTGGCTCAGCAACGACTATAACATCTGAAACCCACATACGGTGAATATCCGGCTGTCTCAGCCACGACTATAACATCTGAAACCCACAGACGGTGAATGACTGACTGGCTCAGCAACGACTATAACATCTTAACCCATGACGGTGAATGTCCGGCTGGCTCAGCCACGACTATAACATCTGAAACCCACAGACGGTGAATGTCCGGCTGGCTTATCAACGACTATAACATCTGAAACCCACAGACGGTGAATGTCCGGCTGGCTCAGCAACGACTATAACTTCTTAACCCCACAGACGGTGAATGTCCGGCTGGCTCAGCAACGACTATAACTTCTGAAACGCACAGACGGTGAATGTCCCGCTGGCTCAGCAATGACTATAACATATGAAACCCACAGACTGTGAATGTCCGGCTGGCTCAGCCATTACTATAACATCTGAAACACACAGACGATGAATGACTGACTGGCTCAGCCACGACTATAACATCAGAAACCCACAAACGGTAAATGTCCGTCTGGCTCAGCCACGACGATAACATCTGAAACCCACAGACTGTGAATGTCCCGCTGGCTCAGCCACGACTTTTACATCTGAAACCCACAGACGGTGACTGTTCCGCTGGCTCAACAACGACTATAACACCTGAAACCCACAGACGGTGAATGTCCGGCTGGCTCAGCAACGACTATAACATCTGAAACCCACTGACGGTGAATGTCCGGCTGGCTCAGCAACGACTATAACATCTAAAACCCACAGACGGTGAATGTCCGGCTGGCTCAGCCATTACTATAACATCTGAAACACACAGACGATGAATGACTGACTGGCTCAGCCACGACTATAACATCAGAAACCCACAAACGGTAAATGTCCGTCTGGCTCAGCCACGACGATAACATCTGAAACCCACAGACTGTGAATGTCCCGCTGGCTCAGCCACGACTTTTACATCTGAAACCCACAGACGGTGACTGTTCCGCTGGCTCAACAACGACTATAACACCTGAAACCCACAGACGGTGAATGTCCGTCTGGCTCATCCACGACAATAACATCTGAAACCCACAGACTGTGAATGTCCCGCTGGCTCAGCCACGACTTTTACATCTGAAACCCACAGACGGTGACTGTTCCGCTGGCTCAACAACGACTATAACACCTGAAACCCACAGACGGTGAATGTCCGGCTGGCTCAGCCAGGACTATAACATCTGAAACACACAGACGATGAATGACTGACTGGCTCAGTCACGACTATAACATCTGAAACCCACAGACGGTGAATGTCCCGCTGGCTCAGCAACGACTATAACATCTGAAACCCACAGACGGTGAATGTCCGGCTGGCTCAGCCACGTCTATAACATCTGAAACCCAAAGACGGTGAATGTCCGGCTGGCTCAGCCATTACTATAACATCTGAAACACACAGACGATGAATGACTGACTGGCTCAGCCACGACTATAACATCAGAAACCCACAGACGGTGAATGTCCGTCTGGCTCAACCACGACTATAACATCTGAAACCCACAGACGGTGAATGTCCCGCTGGCTCAGCAACGACTATAACATCTGAAACCCACAGACGGTGAAAGTCCCGCTGGCTCAGCCACGACTATAACATCTGAAACCCACAGACGGTGAATGTCCGGCTGGCTCAGCAACGACTATAACATCTGAAACCCACAGACGGTGAATGAACAACTGGCTCAGCCACAACTATAACATCTGAAACCCAAAGACGGTGAATGTACGGCTGGCTCAGCCACAACTATAACATCTGAAACACACAGACTATGAATGACTGACTGGCTCAGCCACGACTATAACATCAGAAACCCACAGACGGTGAATGTCCGTCTGGCTCATCCACGACAATAACATCTGAAACCCACAGACGGTGAATGTCCGGCTGGCTCAGCCAGGACTATAACATCTGAAACACACAGACGATGAATGACTGACTGGCTCAGTCATTACTATAACATCTGAAACCCACAGACGGTGAATGTCCCGCTGGCTCAGCAACGACTATAACATCTGAAACCCACAGACGGTGAATGTCCCGCTGGCTCAGCCACGACTATAACATCTGAAACCCACAGACGGTCAATGTCCGGCTGGCTCAGCCACGACTATAACATCTGAAACCCAAAGACGGTGAATGTCCGGCTGGCTCAGCCATTACTATAACATCTGAAACACACAGACGATGAATGACTGACTGGCTCAGCCACGACTATAACATCAGAAACCCACAGACGGTGAATGTCCATCTGGCTCAACCACGACTATAACATCTGAAACCCACAGACGGTGAATGTCCCGCTGGCTCAGCAACGACTATAACATCTGAAACCCACAGACGGTGAAAGTCCCGCTGGCTCAGCCACGACTATAACATCTGAAACCCACAGACGGTGAATGTCCGGCTGGCTCAGCCACGACTATAACATCTGAAACCCACAGACTGTGAATGTCCGGCTGGCTCAGCAACGACTATAACATCTGAAACCCACAGATGGTGAATGAACAACTGGCTCAGCCACAACTATAACATCTGAAACCCACTGACGGTGAATGTCCCGCTGGCTCAGCAACGACTATAATATCTGAAACCCAAAGACGGTGAATGTACGGCTGGCTCAGCCACAACTATAACATCTGAAACCCACACACGGTGAAAGTCCAGCTGGCTCAGCAACGACTATAACATCTTAACCCCACAGACGGTGAATGTCCGACTGGCACAGCAACGACTATAACATCTGAAACCCAAGAACGGTGAATGTCCGGCTGGCTCAGCACCGACTATAACATCTGAAACCCACAGACGGTTAATATCCGGCTGTCTCAGCCACGACTTTTACATCTGAAACCCACAGACGGTGACTGTTCCGCTGGCTCAACAACGACTATAACACCTGAAACCCACAGACGGTGAATGTCCGGCTGGCTCAGCAACGACTATAACATCTGAAACCCACTGACGGTGAATGTCCGGCTGGCTCAGCAACGACTATAACATCTAAAACCCACAGACGGTGAATGTCCGACTGGCTCAGCAACGACTATAACATCAGAAACCCACAGAATGTGAATATCCGGCTGGCTCAGCAACGACTATAACATCTGAAACCCACAGACAGTGAATGTCCCGCTGGCTCAGCAACGACTATAACATCTGAAACCCACAGACGGTGAATGACCGACTGGCTCAGCCACGATTATAATATCTGAAACCCACAGACGGTGAATGTCCGGCTGGCTCAGCAACGACTATAACTTCTGAAACGCACAGACGGTGAATGTCCGGCTGGCTCAGCCATTACTATAACATCTGAAACACACAGACGATGAATGACTGACTGGCTCAGCCACGACTATAACATCAGAAACCCACAAACGGTAAATGTCCGTCTGGCTCAGCCACGACGATAACATCTGAAACCCACAGACTGTGAATGTCCCGCTGGCTCAGCCATGACTATAACATCAGAAACCCACAGACAGTGAATGTCCCGCTGGCTCAGCCACGACTATAACATCAGAAACCCACAGACGGTGAATGTCCGTCTGGCTCAGCAACGACTATAACATCTGAAACCCACAGACTGTGAATGTCCGGCTGGCTCAGCCATTACTATAACATCTGAAACACACAGACTATGAATGACTGACTGGCTCAGCCACGACTATAACATCAGAAACCCACAGACGGTGAATGTCCGTCTGGCTCATCCACGACAATAACATCTGAAACCCACAGACGGTGAATGTCCGGCTGGCACAGCCACGACTATAACATCTGAAACACACAGACGATGAATGACTGACTGGCTCAGTCACGACTATAACATCTGAAACCCACAGACGGTGAATGTCCGGCTGGCTCAGCCATGACTATAACATCTGAAACACACAGACGATGAATGACTGACTGGCTCAGTCACGACTATAACATCTGAAACCCACAGACGGTGAATGTCCCGCTGGCTCAGCCACGACTATAACATCTGAAACCCACAGACGGTCAATTTCCGGCTTGCTCAGCCACGACTATAACATCTGAAACCCAAAGACGGTGAATGTCCGGCTGGCACAGCCATTGCTATAACATCTGAAACACACAGACGATGAATGACTGACTGGCTCAGCCACGACTATAACATCAGAAACCCACAGACGGTGAATGTCCGTCTGGCTCAACCACGACTATAACATCTGAAACCCACAGACGGTGAATGTCCCGCTGGCTCAGCAACGACTATAACATCTGAAACCCACAGACGGTGAAAGTCCCGCTGGCTCAGCCACGACTATAACATCTGAAACCCACAGACGGTGAATGTCCGGCTGGCTCAGCCACGACTATAACATCTGAAACCCACAGACGGTGAATGTACGGCTGGCTCAGCAACGACTATAACATCTGAAACCCACACATGGTGAAAGTCCAGCTGGCTCAGCAACGACTATAACATCTGAAACCCACTGACGGTGAATGTCCCGCTGGCTCAGCAACGACTATAATGTCTGAAACCCAAAGACGGTGAATGTACGGCTGGCTCAGCCACAACTATAACATCTGAAACCCACACACGGTGAAAGTCCAGCTGTCTCAGCAACGACTATAACATTTTAACCCCACAGACGGTGAATGTCCGACTGGCACAGCAACGACTATAACATCTGAAACCCACAGACGGTGAATGTCCGGCTGGCTCAGCACCGACTATAACATCTGAAACCCACAGACGGTTAATATCCGGCTGTCTGAGCCACGACTTTTACATCTGAAACCCACAGACGGTAAATGTCCGGCTGGCTCAGCCACGACTTTTACATCTGAAACCCACAGACGGTGACTGTTCCGCTGGCTCAACAACGACTATAACACCTGAAACCCACAGACGGTGAATGTCCGGCTGGCTCAGCAACGACTATAACATCTGAAACCCACTGACGGTGAATGTCCGGCTGGCTCAGCAACGACTATAACATCTAAAACCCACAGACGGTGAATGTCCGACTGGCTCAGCAACGACTATAACATCAGAAACCCACAGAATGTGAATATCCGGCTGGCTCAGCAACGACTATAACATCTGAAACCCACAGACAGTGAATGTCCCGCTGGCTCAGCAACGACTATAACATCTGAAACCCACAGACGGTGAATGACCGACTGGCTCAGCCACGATTATAATATCTGAAACCCACAGACGGTGAATGTCCGGCTGGCTCAGCAACGACTATAACTTCTGAAACGCACAGACGGTGAATGTCCCGCTGGTTCAGCAATGACTATAACATATGAAACCCACAGACTGTGAATGTCCGGCTGTCTCAGCCATTACTATAACATCTGAAACACACAGACGATGAATGACTGACTGGCTCAGCCACGACTATAACATCAGAAACCCACAAACGGTAAATGTCCGTCTGGCTCAGCCACGACGATAACATCTGAAACCCACAGACTGTGAATGTCCCGCTGGCTCAGCCACGACTATAACATCAGAAACCCACAGACAGTGAATGTCCCGCTGGCTCAGCCACGACTATAACATCAGAAACCCACAGACGGTGAATGTCCGTCTGGCTCAGCAACGACTATAACATCTGAAACCCACAGACTGTGAATGTCAGGCTGGCTCAGCCATTACTATAACATCTGAAACACACAGACTATGAATGACTGACTGGCTCAGCCACGACTATAACATCAGAAACCCACAGACGGTGAATGTCCGTCTGGCTCATCCACGACAATAACATCTGAAACCCACAGACGGTGAATGTCCGGCTGGCACACCCACGACTATAACATCTGAAACACACAGACGATGAATGACTGACTGGCTCAGTCACGACTATAACATCTGAAACCCACAGACGGTGAATGTCCGGCTGGCTCAGCCATGACTATAACATCTGAAACACACAGACGATGAATGACTGACTGGCTCAGTCACGACTATAACATCTGAAACCCACAGACGGTGAATGTCCCGCTGGCTCAGCAACGACTATAACATCTGAAACCCACAGACGGTGAATGTCCCGCTGGCTCAGCCACGACTATAACATCTGAAACCCACAGACGGTCAATGTCCGGCTGGCTCAGCCACGACTATAACATCTGAAACCCACACATGGTGAAAGTCCAGCTGGCTCAGCAACGACTATAACATCTGAAACCCACTGACGGTGAATGTCCCGCTGGCTCAGCAACGACTATAATATCTGAAACCCAAAGACGGTGAATGTACGGCTGGCTCAGCCACAACTATAACAGCTGAAACCCACACACGGTGAATGTCCGGCTGGCTCAGCAACGACTATAACATCTGAAACCCACAGACGGTGAATGAACAACTGGCTCAGCCACAACTATAACATCTGAAACCCAAAGACGGTGAATGTACGGCTGGCTCAGCCACAACTATAACATCTGAAACCCACACATGGTGAAAGTCCAGCTGGCTCAGCAACGACTATAACATCTGAAACCCACTGACGGTAAATGTCCCGCTGGCTCAGCAACGACTATAATATCTGAAACCCAAAGACGGTGAATGTACGGCTGGCTCAGCCACGACTATAACATCTGAAACCCAAAGACGGTGAATGTCCGGCTGGCTCAGCCATTACTATAACATCTGAAACACACAGACGATGAATGACTGACTGGCTCAGCCACGACTATAACATCAGAAACCCACAGACGGTGAATGTCCGTCTGGCTCAACCACGACTATAACATCTGAAACCCACAGACGGTGAATGTCCCGCTGGCTCAGCAACGACTATAACATCTGAAACCCACAAACGGTGAAAGTCCCGCTGGCTCAGCCACGACTATAACATCTGAAACCCACAGACGGTGAATGTCCGGCTGGCTCAGCCACGACTATAACATCTGAAACCCACAGACGGTGAATGTCCGGCTGGCTCAGCAACGACAATAACATCTGAAACCCACAGACGGTGAATGAACAACTGGCTCAGCCACAACTATAACATCTGAAACCCAAAGACGGTGAATGTACGGCTGGCTCAGCCACAACTATAACATCTGAAACCCACACATGGTGAAAGTCCAGCTGGCTCAGCAACGACTATAACATCTGAAACCCACATACGGTGAATATCCGGCTGTCTCAGCCACGACTATAACATCTGAAACCCACAGACGGTGAATGTCCGGCTGGCTCAGCAACGACTATAACATCTTAACCCATGACGGTGAATGTCCGGCTGGCTCAGCCACGACTATAACATCTGAAACCCACAGACGGTGAATGTCCGGCTGGCTCATCAACGACTATAACATCTGAAACCCACAGACGGTGAATGTCCGGCTGGCTCAGCAACGACTATAACATCTTAACCCCACAGACGGTGAATGTCCAGCTGGCTCAGCCACGACTATAACATCTGAAACCCACAGACGGTGAATGTCCAGTTTGCTCAGCCACGACTATAACATCTGAATCCCACAGACGGTGAATGTCCGGCTGGCTCAGCAACGACTATACCATCAGAAACCCACAGACTGTGAATATCCGGCTGGCTCAGCAACGACTATAACATCTGAAACTCACAGACGGTGAATGTCCGGCTGGCTCAGGAACGACTATGACATCAGAAACCCACAGACTGTGAATATCCGGCTGGCTCAGCAACGACTATAACATCTGAAATCCACAGACGGTGAATGTCCCGCTGGCTCAGCCACGACTATAGCATCTGAAACCCACAGACGGTGAATGTCCGTCTGGCTCAGCCATGACTACAACATCTGAAACCCACAGACTGTGAATGTCCGGCTGGCTCAGCCACCAATATAACATCTGAAACCCAAAGACGGTGAATGTCCGCCTGGCTCAGCAATGACTATAACATCTGAAACCCACAGACAGTGAATGTCCCGCTGGCTCAGCCACGGCTATAACAACTGAAACCCACAGACGGTGAATGTCAGGCTGGCTCAGCACCGACTATAACATCTTAACCCCACAGACGGTGAATGTCCGGCTGGCTCAGCACCGACTATAACATCTGAAACCCACATACGGTGAATATCCGGCTGTCTCAGCCACGACAGTAACATCTGAAACCCACAGACGGTGAATGTCCGGCTGGCTCAGCAACGGCTATAACATCTTAACCCATGACGGTGAATGTCCGGCTGGCTCAGCCACGATTATAACATCTGTAACCCACAGACGGTGAATGTCCGGCTGGCTCATCAACGACTATAACATCTGAAACCCACAGACGGTGAATGTCCGGCTGGCTCAGCAACGACTATAACATCTTAACCCCACAGACGGTGAATGTCCAGCTGGCTCAGCCACGACTATAACATCTGAAACCCTCAGACGGTGAATGTCCAGCTGGCTCAGCCACGACTATAACATCTGAAACCCACAGACGGTGAATGACCGACTGGCTCAGCCACGATTATAACATCTGAAACCCACAGACGGTGAATGACGGACTGGCTCAGCAACGACTGTAACATCTGAAACCCACAGACGGTGAATGTCCGGCTGGGTCAGCCATTACTATAACATCTGAAACACATAGAGTATGAATGACTGACTGGCTCAGCCACGACTATATCATCAGAAACCCACAGACGGTGAATGTCCGTCTGGCTCAGACACGACTATAACATCTGAAACCCACAGACGGTGAATGTCCCGCTGGTTCAGCAAAGACTAAAACATCTGAAACCCACTGACGCTGAATGACCGACTGCCTCAGACATGACTATAACATTTGAAACACACATACGATGAATGACGGACTGGCTCAGCCACGACTATAACATCTGAAACGAACAGACGATGAATGTCCGGCTGGATCGGCAATGACTATAACATCTGAAACCCACAGACGTTGAATGTCCCGCTGGCTCAGCAACGACTATGACATCAGAAACCCACAGACGGTGAATGTCCCGCTGGCTCAGCCACGACTATAGCAACTGAAACCCACAGACGGTGAATGTCAGGATGGCTCAGCACCGACTATAACATCTTAACCCCACAGACGGTGAATGTCCGGCTGGCTCAGCACCGACTATAACATCTGAAACCCACATACGGTGAATATCCGGCTGTCTCAGACACGACTATAACATCTGAAACCCACAGACGGTGAATGTCCGGCTGGCTCAGCAACGACTATAACATCTTAACCCATGACGGTGAATGTCCGGCTGGCTCAGCCACGACTATAACATCTGAAACCCACAGACGGTGAATGTCCGGCTGGCTCATCAACGACTATAACATCTGAAACCCACAGACGGTGAATGTCCGGCTGGCTCAGCAATGACTATAACATCTTAACCCCACAGACGGTGAATGTCCAGCTGGCTCAGCCACGACTATAACATCTGAAACCCACAGACGGTGAATGTCCAGCTGGCTCAGCCACGACTATAACATCTGAAACCCACAGACGGTGAATGACCGACTGGCTCAGCCACGATTATAACATCTGAAACCCACAGACGGTGAATGACGGACTGGCTCAGCAACGACTGTAACATCTGAAACCCACAGACGGTGAATGTCCCGCTGGCTCAGCCACGAATGTAACATCTGAAACCCACAGACGGTGAATGTCCCGCTGGCTCAGCAAAGACTAAAACACCTGAAACACACAGACGATGAATGACTGACTGGCTCAGCCACGACTATAACATCTGATACCCACAGACGGTGAATGTCCCGCTGGCTCAGCAACGACTATAACAACTGAAACCCACAGACGGTGAATGTCAGGCTGGCTCAGCCACGACTATAACAACTGAAACCCACAGACGGTGAATGTTCCACTGGCTCAGCACCGACTATAACATCTTAACCCCACAGACGGTGAATGTCCGGCTGGCTCAGCACCGACTATAATATCTGAAACCCACATACGGTGAATATCCGGCTGTCTCAGCCACGACTATAACATCTGAAACCCACAGACGGTGAATGTCCGGCTGGCTCAGCAACGACTATAACATCTTAACCCATGACGGTGAATGTCCGGCTGGCTCAGCCACGACTATAACATCTGAAACCCACAGACGGTGAATGTCCGGCTGGCTCATCAACGACTATAACATCTGAAACCCACAGACGATGAATGTCCGGCTGGCTCAGCAACGACTATAACATCTTAACCCCACAGACGGTGAATGTCCAGCTGGCTCAGCCACGACTATAACATCTGAAACCCACAGACGGTGAATGTCCGGCTGGCTCAGCAATGACCATAACATCTTAACCCCACAGACGGTGAATGTCCAGCTGGCTCAGCCACGACTATAACATCTGAAACCCACAGACGGTGAATGTTCAGCTGGCTCAGCCACGACTATAACATCTGAAACCCACAGACGGTGAATGACCGACTGGCTCAGCCACGATTATAACATCTGAAACCCACAGACGGTGAATATCCGGCTGGCTCAGCAACGACTATAACATCTGAAATCCACAGACGGTGAATGTCCCGCTGGCTCAGCCACGACTATAGCATCTGAAACCCACAGACGGTGAATGTCCGTCTGGCTCAGCCATGACTACAACATCTGAAACCCACAGACTGTGAATGTCCGGCTGGCTCAGCCACCAATATAACATCTGAAACCCAAAGACGGTGAATGTCCGCCTGGCTCAGCAATGACTATAACATCTGAAACCCACAGACAGTGAATGTCCCGCTGGCTCAGCCACGGCTATAACAACTGAAACCCACAGACGGTGAATGTCAGGCTGGCTCAGCACCGACTATAACATCTTAACCCCACAGACGGTGAATGTCCGGCTGGCTCAGCACCGACTATAACATCTGAAACCCACATACGGTGAATATCCGGCTGTCTCAGCCACGACAGTAACATCTGAAACCCACAGACGGTGAATGTCCGGCTGGCTCAGCAACGGCTATAACATCTTAACCCATGACGGTGAATGTCCGGCTGGCTCAGCCACGATTATAACATCTGTAACCCACAGACGGTGAATGTCCGGCTGGCTCATCAACGAATATAACATCTGAAACCCACAGACGGTGAATGTCCGGCTGGCTCAGCAACGACTATAACATCTTAACCCCACAGACGGTGAATGTCCAGCTGGCTCAGCCACGACTATAACATCTGAAACCCTCAGACGGTGAATGTCCAGCTGGCTCAGCCACGACTATAACATCTGAAACCCACAGACGGTGAATGACCGACTGGCTCAGCCACGATTATAACATCTGAAACCCACAGACGGTGAATGACGGACTGGCTCAGCAACGACTGTAACATCTGAAACCCACAGACGGTGAATGTCCGGCTGGGTCAGCCATTACTATAACATCTGAAACACATAGAGTATGAATGACTGACTGGCTCAGCCACGACTATATCATCAGAAACCCACAGACGGTGAATGTCCGTCTGGCTCAGACACGACTATAACATCTGAAACCCACAGACGGTGAATGTCCCGCTGGTTCAGCAAAGACTAAAACATCTGAAACCCACTGACGCTGAATGACCGACTGCCTCAGACATGACTATAACATTTGAAACACACATACGATGAATGACGGACTGGCTCAGCCACGACTATAACATCTGAAACGAACAGACGATGAATGTCCGGCTGGATCGGCAATGACTATAACATCTGAAACCCACAGACGTTGAATGTCCCGCTGGCTCAGCAACGACTATGACATCAGAAACCCACAGACGGTGAATGTCCCGCTGGCTCAGCCACGACTATAGCAACTGAAACCCACAGACGGTGAATGTCAGGATGGCTCAGCACCGACTATAACATCTTAACCCCACAGACGGTGAATGTCCGGCTGGCTCAGCACCGACTATAACATCTGAAACCCACATACGGTGAATATCCGGCTGTCTCAGACATGACTATAACATCTGAAACCCACAGACGGTGAATGTCCGGCTGGCTCAGCAACGACTATAACATCTTAACCCATGACGGTGAATGTCCGGCTGGCTCAGCCACGACTATAACATCTGAAACCCACAGACGGTGAATGTCCGGCTGGCTCATCAACGACTATAACATCTGAAACCCACAGACGGTGAATGTCCGGCTGGCTCAGCAATGACTATAACATCTTAACCCCACAGACGGTGAATGTCCAGCTGGCTCAGCCACGACTATAACATCTGAAACCCACAGACGGTGAATGTCCAGCTGGCTCAGCCACGACTATAACATCTGAAACCCACAGACGGTGAATGACCGACTGGCTCAGCCACGATTATAACATCTGAAACCCACAGACGGTGAATGACGGACTGGCTCAGCAACGACTGTAACATCTGAAACCCACAGACGGTGAATGTCCCGCTGGCTCAGCCACGAATGTAACATCTGAAACCCACTGACGGTGAATGTCCCGCTGGCTCAGCAAAGACTAAAACACCTGAAACACACAGACGATGAATGACTGACTGGCTCAGCCATGACTATAACATCTGAAACCCACAGACGGTGAATGTCCCGCTGGCTCAGCAACGACTATAACAACTGAAACCCACAGACGGTGAATGTCAGGCTGGCTCAGCCACGACTATAACAACTGAAACCCACAGACGGTGAATGTTCCACTGGCTCAGCACCGACTATAACATCTTAACCCCACAGACGGTGAATGTCCGGCTGGCTCAGCACCGACTATAATATCTGAAACCCACATACGGTGAATATCCGGCTGTCTCAGCCACGACTATAACATCTGAAACCCACAGACGGTGAATGTCCGGCTGGCTCAGCAACGACTATAACATCTTAACCCATGACGGTGAATGTCCGGCTGGCTCAGCCACGACTATAACATCTGAAACCCACAGACGGTGAATGTCCGGCTGGCTCATCAACGACTATAACATCTGAAACCCACAGACGGTGAATGTCCGGCTGGCTCAGCAATGACCATAACATCTTAACCCCACAGACGGTGAATGTCCAGCTGGCTCAGCCACGACTATAACATCTGAAACCCACAGACGGTGAATGTTCAGCTGGCTCAGCCACGACTATAACATCTGAAACCCACAGACGGTGAATGACCGACTGGCTCAGCCACGATTATAACATCTGAAACCCACAGACGGTGAATGACGGACTGGCTCAGCAACGACTGTAACATCTGAAACCCACAGACGGTGAATATCCCGCTGGCTCAGCCACGAATGTAACATCTGAAACCCACAGACGGTGAATGTCCCGCTGGCTCAGCAAAGACTAAAACATCTGAAACACACAGACGATGAATGACTGACTGGCTCAGCCACGACTATAACATCTGAAACCCACAGACAGTGAATGTCCCGCTGGCTCAGCAACGACTATAACAACTGAAACCCACAGACGGTGAATGTCAGGCTGGCTCAGCAACGACTATAACAACTGAAACCCACAGACGGTGAATGTTCCGCTGGCTCAGCCACGACTATAACAACTGAAACCCACAGACGGTGAATGTCAGGCTGGCTCAGCCACGACTATAACAACTGAAACCCACAGACGGTGAATGTTCCGCTGGCTCAGCACCGACTATAACATCTTAACCCATGACGGTGAATGTCCGGCTGGCTCAGCCACGACTATAACATCTGAAACCCACAGACGGTGAATGTCCGGCTGGCTCAGCCACGGCTATAACAACTGAAACCCAAAGACGGTGAATGTCAGGCTGGCTCAGCACCGACTCTAACATCTTAACCCCACAGACGGTGAATGTCCGGCTGGCTCAGCACCGACTATAACATCTGAAACCCACATACGGTGAATATCCGGCTGTCTCAGCCACGACTATAACATCTGAAACCCACAGATGGTGAATGTCTGGCTGGCTCAGCAACGACTATAACATCTTAACCCATGACAGAGAATGTCCGGCTGGCTCAGCCACGACTATAACATCTGTAACCCACAGACGGTGAATGTCCGGCTGGCTCATCAACGACTATAAAATCTTAACCCCACAGACGGTGAATGTCCAGCTGGCTCAGCCACGACTATAACATCTGAAACCCACAGACGGTGAATGACCGACTGGCTCAGCCACGAATATAACATCTGAAACCCACAGACGGTGAATGTCCGGCTGGCTCATCAACGACTATAAAATCTTAACCCCACAGACGGTGAATGTCCAGCTGGCTCAGCCACGACTATAACATCTGAAACCCACAGACGGTGAATGACCGACTGGATCAGCCACGATTATAACATCTGAAACCCACAGACGGTGAATGACGGACTGGCTCAGCAACGACTGTAACATCTAAAACCCACAGACTGTGAATGTCCGGCTGTCTCAGCCATTACTATAACATCTGAAACACACAGACGATGAATGACTGACTGGCTCAGCCACGACTATAACATCAGAAATCCACAGACGGTGAATGTCCGTCTGGCTCAGCAACGACTATAACATCTGAAACCCGCAGACTGTGAATGTCCGGCTGGCTCAGCCATTACTATAACATCTGAAACACATAGACTATGAATGACTGACTGGCTCTGCAACGACTATAACATCTTAACCCATGACGGTGAATGTCCGGCTGGCTCAGCCACGACTATAACATCTAAAACCCACAGACGGTGAATGTCCGGCTGGCTCAGCAACGACTATAACATCTTAACCCCACAGACGGTGAATGTCCAGCTGGCTCAGCCACGACTATAACATCTGAAACCCACAGACGGTGAATGTCCAGCTGGCTCAGCCACGACTATATCATCTGAAACCCACAGACGGTGAATGACCGACTGGCTCAGCCACGATTATAACATCTGAAACCCACAGACGGTGAATGACGGACTGGTTCAGCAACGACTGTAACATCTGAAACCCACAGACGGTGAATGTCCCGCTGGCTCAGCCACGAATGTAACATCTGAAACCCACAGACGGTGAATGTCCCGCTGGCTCAGCAAAGACTAAAGCATCTGAAACACACAGACGATGAATGACTGACTGGCTCAGCCACGACTATAACATCTGAAACCCACAGACGGTGAATGTCCCGCTGGCTCAGCAACGACTATAACATCTGAAACCCACAGACGGTGAATGTCCCGCTGGCTCAGCCACGACTATAACAACTGAAACCCACAGACGGTGAATGTCAGGCTGGCTCAGCACCGACTATAACATCTTAACCCCACAGACGGTGAATGTCCGGCTGGCTCAGCAACGACTATAACATCTGAAACCCACATACGGTGAATATCCGGCTGTCTCAGCCACGACTATAACATCTGAAACCCACAGACGGTGAATGTCCGGCTGGCTCAGCAACGACTATAACATCTTAACCCATGACGGTGAATGTCCGGCTGGCTCAGCCACGACTATAACATCTGAAACCCACAGACGGTGAATGTCCGGCTGGCTCATCAACGACTATAACATCTGAAACCCACAGACGGTGAATGTCCGGCTGGCTCAGCAACGACTATAACATCTTAACCCCACAGACGGTGAATGTCCAGCTGGCTCAGCCACAACTATAACATCTGAAACCCACAGACGGTGAATGTCCAGCTGGCTCAGCCACGACTATAACATCTGAAACCCACAGACGGTGAATGTCCAGCTGGCTCAGGAACGACTATGACATCTTAACCCCACAGACGGTGAATGTCCGACTGGCACAGCAACGACTATAACATCTGAAACCCACAGACGGTGAATGTCCGGCTGGCTCAGCACCGACTATAACATCTGAAACCCACAGACGGTTAATATCCGGCTGTCTCAGCCACGACTTTTACATCTGAAACCCACAGACGGTGACTGTTCCGCTGGCTCAACAACGACTATAACACCTGAAACCCACAGACGGTGAATGTCCGGCTGGCTCAGCAACGACTATAACATCTGAAACCCACTGACGGTGAATGTCCGGCTGGCTCAGCAACGACTATAACATCTAAAACCCACAGACGGTGAATGTCCGACTGGCTCAGCAACGACTATAACATCAGAAACCCACAGAATGTGAATATCCGGCTGGCTCAGCAACGACTATAACATCTGAAACCCACAGACAGTGAATGTCCCGCTGGCTCAGCAACGACTATAACATCTGAAACCCACAGACGGTGAATGACCGACTGGCTCAGCCACGATTATAATATCTGAAACCCACAGACGGTGAATGTCCGGCTGGCTCAGCAACGACTATAACTTCTGAAACGCACAGACGGTGAATGTCCCGCTGGCTCAGCAATGACTATAACATTTGAAACCCACAGACTGTGAATGTCCGGCTGGCTCAGCCATTACTATAACATCTGAAACCCACAGACGGTCAATGTCCGGCTGGCTCAGCCACGACTATAACATCTGAAACCCAAAGACGGTGAATGTCCGGCTGGCTCAGCCATTACTATAACATCTGAAACACACAGACGATGAATGACTGACTGGCTCAGCCACGACTATAACATCAGAAACCCACAGACGGTGAATGTCCCGCTGGCTCAGCAACGACTATAACATCAGAAACCCACAGATGGTGAAAGACCCGCTGGCTCAGACACGACTATAACATCAGAAACCCACAAACGGTGAATGTCCAACTGGCACAGCAACGACTATAACATCTGAAACCCACAGACGGTGAATGTCCCGCTGGCTCAGCAACGACTATAACATCTGAAACCCACAGACGGTGAATGTCCGGCTGGCTCAGCCACGACTATAACATCTGAAACCCAAAGACGGTGAATGTCCGGCTGGCTCAGCCATTACTATAACATCTGAAACACACAGACGATGAATGACTGACTGGCTCAGCCACGACTATAACATCAGAAACCCACAGACGGTGAATGTCCGTCTGGCTCAACCACGACTATAACATCTGAAACCCACAGACGGTGAATGTCCCGCTGGCTCAGCAACGACTATAACATCTGAAACCCACAGACGGTGAAAGTCCCGCTGGCTCAGCCACGACTATAACATCTGAAACCCACAGACGGTGAATGTCCGGCTGGCTCAGCCACGACTATAACATCTGAAACCCACAGACGGTGAATGTCCGGCTGGCTCAGCAACGACTATAACATCTGAAACCCACAGACGGTGAATGAACAACTGGCTCAGCCACAACTATAACATCTGAAACCCAAAGACGGTGAATGTACGGCTGGCTCAGCCACAACTATAACATCTGAAACACACAGACTATGAATGACTGACTGGCTCAGCCACGACTATAACATCAGAAACCCACAGACGGTGAATGTCCGGCTGGCTCAGCCAGGACTATAACATCTGAAACACACAGACGATGAATGACTGACTGGCTCAGTCACGACTATAACATCTGAAACACACAGACGATGAATGACTGACTGGCTCAGTCACGACTATAACATCTGAAACCCACAGACGGTGAATGTCCCGCTGGCTCAGCAACGACTATAACATCTGAAACCCACAGACGGTGAATGTCCCGCTGGCTCAGCCACGACTATAACATCTGAAACCCACAGACGGTCAATGTCCGGCTGGCTCAGCCACGACTATAACATCTGAAACCCAAAGACGGTGAATGTCCGGCTGGCTCAGCCATTACTATAACATCTGAAACACACAGACGATGAATGACTGACTGGCTCAGCCACGACTATAACATCAGAAACCCACAGACGGTGAATGTCCGTCTGGCTCAACCACGACTATAACATCTGAAACCCACAGACGGTGAATGTCCCGCTGGCTCAGCAACGACTATAACATCTGAAACCCACAGACGGTGAAAGTCCCGCTGGCTCAGCCACGACTATAACATCTGAAACCCACAGACGGTGAATGTCCGGCTGGCTCAGCCACGACTATAACATCTGAAACCCACAGACGGTGAATGTCCGGCTGGCTCAGCAACGACTATAACATCTGAAACCCACAGACGGTGAATGAACAACTGGCTCAGCCACAACTATAACATCTGAAACCCAAAGACGGTGAATGTACGGCTGGCTCAGCCAAAACTATAACATCTGAAACCCACACATGGTGAAAGTCCAGCTGGCTCAGCAACGACTATAACATCTGAAACCCACTGACGGTGAATGTCCCGCTGGCTCAGCAACGACTATAATATCTGAAACCCAAAGACGGTGAATGTACGGCTGGCTCAGCCACAACTATAACATCTGAAACCCACACACGGTGAAAGTCCAGCTGGCTCAGCAACGACTATAACATCTTAACCCCACAGACGGTGAATGTCCGACTGGCACAGCAACGACTATAACATCTGAAACCCACAGACGGTGAATGTCCGGCTGGCTCAGCACCGACTATAACATCTGAAACCCACAGACGGTTAATATCCGGCTGTCTCAGCCACGACTTTTACATCTGAAACCCACAGACGGTGACTGTTCCGCTGGCTCAACAACGACTATAACACCTGAAACCCACAGACGGTGAATGTCCGGCTGGCTCAGCAACGACTATAACATCTGAAACCCACTGACGGTGAATGTCCGGCTGGCTCAGCAACGACTATAACATCTAAAACCCACAGACGGTGAATGTCCGACTGGCTCAGCAACGACTATAACATCAGAAACCCACAGAATGTGAATATCCGGCTGGCTCAGCAACGACTATAACATCTGAAACCCACAGACAGTGAATGTCCCGCTGGCTCAGCAACGACTATAACATCTGAAACCCACAGACGGTGAATGACCGACTGGCTCAGCCACGATTATAATATCTGAAACCCACAGACGGTGAATGTCCGGCTGGCTCAGCAACGACTATAACTTCTGAAACGCACAGACGGTGAATGTCCCGCTGGCTCAGCAATGACTATAACATATGAAACCCACAGACTGTGAATGTCCGGCTGGCTCAGCCATTACTATAACATCTGAAACACACAGACGATGAATGACTGACTGGCTCAGCCACGACTATAACATCAGAAACCCACAAACGGTAAATGTCCGTCTGGCTCAGCCACGACGATAACATCTGAAACCCACAGACTGTGAATGTCCCGCTGGCTCAGCCACGACTATAACATCAGAAACCCACAGACAGTGAATGTCCCGCTGGCTCAGCCACGACTATAACATCAGAAACCCACAGACGGTGAATGTCCGTCTGGCTCAGCAACGACTATAACATCTGAAACCCACAGACTGTGAATGTCCGGCTGGCTCAGCCATTACTATAACATCTGAAACACACAGACTATGAATGACTGACTGGCTCAGCCACGACTATAACATCAGAAACCCACAGACGGTGAATGTCCGTCTGGCTCATCCACGACAATAACATCTGAAACCCACAGACGATGAATGACTGACTGGCTCAGTCACGACTATAACATCTGAAACCCACAGACGGTGAATGTCCGGCTGCCTCAGCCATGACTATAACATCTGAAACACACAGACGATGAATGACTGACTGGCTCAGTCACGACTATAACATCTGAAACCCACAGACGGTGAATGTCCCGCTGGCTCAGCAACGACTATAACATCTGAAACCCACAGACGGTGAATGTCCCGCTGGCTCAGCCACGACTATAACATCTGAAACCCACAGACGGTCAATTTCCGGCTGGCTCAGCCACGACTATAACATCTGAAACCCAAAGACGGTGAATGTCCGGCTGGCTCAGCCATTACTATAACATCTGAAACACACAGACGATGAATGACTGACTGGCTCAGCCACAACTATAACATCAGAAACCCACAGACGGTGAATGTCCGTCTGGCTCAACCACGACTATAACATCTGAAACCCACAGACGGTGAATGTCCCGCTGGCTCAGCAACGACTATAACATCTGAAACCCACAGACGGTGAAAGTCCCGCTGGCTCAGCCACGACTATATCATCTGAAACCCACAGACGGTGAATGTCCGGCTGGCTCAGCCACGACTATAACATCTGAAACCCACAGACGGTGAATGTACGGCTGGCTCAGCAACGACTATAACATCTGAAACCCAAAGACGGTGAATGTAGGGCTGGCTCAGCCACAACTATAACATCTGAAACCCACACATGGTGAAAGTCCAGCTGGCTCAGCAACGACTATAACATCTGAAACCCACTGACGGTGAATGTCCCGCTGGCTCAGCAACGACTATAATGTCTGAAACCCAAAGACGGTGAATGTACGGCTGGCTCAGCCACAACTATAACATCTGAAACCCACACACGGTGAAAGTCCAGCTGGCTCAGCAACGACTATAACATTTTAACCCCACATACGGTGAATGTCCGACTGGCACAGCAACGACTATAACATCTGAAACCCACAGACGGTGAATGTCCGGCTGGCTCAGCACCGACTATAACATCTGAAACCCACAGACGGTTAATATCCGGCTGTCTCAGCCACGACTTTTACATCTGAAACCCACAGACGGTAAATGTCCGGCTGGCTCAGCCACGACTTTTACATCTGAAACCCACAGACGGTGAATGTTCCGCTGGCTCAACAACGACTATAACACCTGAAACCCACAGACGGTGAATGTCCGGCTGGCTCAGCAACGACTATAACATCTGAAACCCACTGACGGTGAATGTCCGGCTGGCTCAGCAACGACTATAACATCTAAAACCCACAGACGGTGAATGTCCGACTGGCTCAGCAACGACTATAACATCAGAAACCCACAGAATGTGAATATCCGGCTGGCTCAGCAACGACTATAACATCTGAAACCCACAGACAGTGAATGTCCCTCTGGCTCAGCAACGACTATAACATCTGAAACCCACAGACGGTGAATGTCCGGCTGGCTCAGCAACGACTATAACTTCTGAAACGCACAGACGGTGAATGTCCCGCTGGCTCAGCAATGACTATAACATATGAAACCCACAGACTGTGAATGTCCGGCTGGCTCAGCCATTACTATAACATCTGAAACACACAGACGATGAATGACTGACTGGCTCAGCCACGACTATAACATCAGAAACCCACAAACGGTAAATGTCAGTCTGGCTCAGCCACGACGATAACATCTGAAACCCACAGACTGTGAATGTCCCGCTGGCTCAGCCACGACTATAACATCAGAAACCCACAGAGAGTGAATGTCCCGCTGGCTCAGCCACGACTATAACATCAGAAACCCACAGACGGTGAATGTCCGTCTGGCTCAGCAACGACTATAACATCTGAAACCCACAGACTGTGAATGTACGGCTGGCTCAGCCACAACTATAACATCTGAAACCCACACATGGTGAAAGTCCAGCTGGCTCAGCAACGACTATAACATCTGAAACCCACTGACGGTGAATGTCCCGCTGGCTCAGCAACGACTATAATATCTGAAACCCAAAGACGGTGAATGTACGGCTGGCTCAGCCACAACTATAACATCTGAAACCCACACACGGTGAAAGTCCAGCTGGCTCAGCAACGACTATAACATCTTAACCCCACAGACGGTGAATGTCCGACTGGCACAGCAACGACTATAACATCTGAAACCCACAGACGGTGAATGTCCGGCTGGCTCAGCACCGACTATAACATCTGAAACCCACAGACGGTTAATATCCGGCTGTCTCAGCCACGACTTTTACATCTGAAACCCACAGACGGTGACTGTTCCGCTGGCTCAACAACGACTATAACACCTGAAACCCACAGACGGTGAATGTCCGGCTGGCTCAGCAACGACTATAACATCTGAAACCCACTGACGGTGAATGTCCGGCTGGCTCAGCAACGACTATAACATCTAAAACCCACAGACGGTGAATGTCCGACTGGCTCAGCAACGACTATAACATCAGAAACCCACAGAATGTGAATATCCGGCTGGCTCAGCAACGACTATAACATCTGAAACCCACAGACAGTGAATGTCCCGCTGGCTCAGCAACGACTATAACATCTGAAACCCACAGACGGTGAATGACCGACTGGCTCAGCCACGATTATAATATCTGAAACCCACAGACGGTGAATGTCCGGCTGGCTCAGCAACGACTATAACTTCTGAAACGCACAGACGGTGAATGTCCCGCTGGCTCAGCAATGACTATAACATATGAAACCCACAGACTGTGAATGTCCGGCTGGCTCAGCCATTACTATAACATCTGAAACACACAGACGATGAATGACTGACTGGCTCAGCCACGACTATAACATCAGAAACCCACAAACGGTAAATGTCCGTCTGGCTCAGCCACGACGATAACATCTGAAACCCACAGACTGTGAATGTCCCGCTGGCTCAGCCACGACTATAACATCAGAAACCCACAGACAGTGAATGTCCCGCTGGCTCAGCCACGACTATAACATCAGAAACCCACAGACGGTGAATGTCCGTCTGGCTCAGCAACGACTATAACATCTGAAACCCACAGACTGTGAATGTCCGGCTGGCTCAGCCATTACTATAACATCTGAAACACACAGACTATGAATGACTGACTGGCTCAGCCACGACTATAACATCAGAAACCCACAGACGGTGAATGTCCGTCTGGCTCATCCACGACAATAACATCTGAAACCCACAGACGATGAATGACTGACTGGCTCAGTCACGACTATAACATCTGAAACCCACAGACGGTGAATGTCCGGCTGCCTCAGCCATGACTATAACATCTGAAACACACAGACGATGAATGACTGACTGGCTCAGTCACGACTATAACATCTGAAACCCACAGACGGTGAATGTCCCGCTGGCTCAGCAACGACTATAACATCTGAAACCCACAGACGGTGAATGTCCCGCTGGCTCAGCCACGACTATAACATCTGAAACCCACAGACGGTCAATTTCCGGCTGGCTCAGCCACGACTATAACATCTGAAACCCAAAGACGGTGAATGTCCGGCTGGCTCAGCCATTACTATAACATCTGAAACACACAGACGATGAATGACTGACTGGCTCAGCCACAACTATAACATCAGAAACCCACAGACGGTGAATGTCCGTCTGGCTCAACCACGACTATAACATCTGAAACCCACAGACGGTGAATGTCCCGCTGGCTCAGCAACGACTATAACATCTGAAACCCACAGACGCTGAAAGTCCCGCTGGCTCAGCCACGACTATATCATCTGAAACCCACAGACGGTGAATGTCCGGCTGGCTCAGCCACGACTATAACATCTGAAACCCACAGACGGTGAATGTACGGCTGGCTCAGCAACGACTATAACATCTGAAACCCAAAGACGGTGAATGTAGGGCTGGCTCAGCCACAACTATAACATCTGAAACCCACACATGGTGAAAGTCCAGCTGGCTCAGCAACGACTATAACATCTGAAACCCACTGACGGTGAATGTCCCGCTGGCTCAGCAACGACTATAATGTCTGAAACCCAAAGACGGTGAATGTACGGCTGGCTCAGCCACAACTATAACATCTGAAACCCACACACGGTGAAAGTCCAGCTGGCTCAGCAACGACTATAACATTTTAACCCCACATACGGTGAATGTCCGACTGGCACAGCAACGACTATAACATCTGAAACCCACAGACGGTGAATGTCCGGCTGGCTCAGCACCGACTATAACATCTGAAACCCACAGACGGTTAATATCCGGCTGTCTCAGCCACGACTTTTACATCTGAAACCCACAGACGGTAAATGTCCGGCTGGCTCAGCCACGACTTTTACATCTGAAACCCACAGACGGTGAATGTTCCGCTGGCTCAACAACGACTATAACACCTGAAACCCACAGACGGTGAATGTCCGGCTGGCTCAGCAACGACTATAACATCTGAAACCCACTGACGGTGAATGTCCGGCTGGCTCAGCAACGACTATAACATCTAAAACCCACAGACGGTGAATGTCCGACTGGCTCAGCAACGACTATAACATCAGAAACCCACAGAATGTGAATATCCGGCTGGCTCAGCAACGACTATAACATCTGAAACCCACAGACAGTGAATGTCCCTCTGGCTCAGCAACGACTATAACATCTGAAACCCACAGACGGTGAATGTCCGGCTGGCTCAGCAACGACTATAACTTCTGAAACGCACAGACGGTGAATGTCCCGCTGGCTCAGCAATGACTATAACATATGAAACCCACAGACTGTGAATGTCCGGCTGGCTCAGCCATTACTATAACATCTGAAACACACAGACGATGAATGACTGACTGGCTCAGCCACGACTATAACATCAGAAACCCACAAACGGTAAATGTCAGTCTGGCTCAGCCACGACGATAACATCTGAAACCCACAGACTGTGAATGTCCCGCTGGCTCAGCCACGACTATAACATCAGAAACCCACAGAGAGTGAATGTCCCGCTGGCTCAGCCACGACTATAACATCAGAAACCCACAGACGGTGAATGTCCGTCTGGCTCAGCAACGACTATAACATCTGAAACCCACAGACTGTGAATGTCCGGCTGGCTCAGCCATTACTATAACATCTGAAACACACAGACTATGAATGACTGACTGGCTCAGCCACGACTATAACATCAGAAACCCACAGACGGTGAATGTCCGTCTGGCTCATCCACGACAATAACATCTGAAACCCACAGACGGTGAATGTCCGGCTGGCACAGCCACGACTATAACATCTGAAACACACAGACGATGAATGACTGACTGGCTCAGTCACGACTATAACATCTGAAACCCACAGACGGTGAATGTCCGGCTGGCTCAGCCATGACTATAACATCTGAAACACACAGACGATGAATGACTGACTGGCTCAGTCACGACTATAACATCTGAAACCCACAGACGGTGAATGTCCCGCTGGCTCAGCAACGACTATAACATCTGAAACCCACAGACGGTGAATGTCCCGCTGGCTCAGCCACGACTATAACATCTGAAACCCACAGACGGTCAATGTCCGGCTGGCTCAGCCACGACTATAACATCTGAAACCCAAAGACGGTGAATGTCCGGCTGGCTCAGCCATTACTATAACATCTGAAACACACAGACGATGAATGACTGACTGGCTCAGCCACGACTATAACATCAGAAACCCACAGACGGTGAATGTCCGTCTGGCTCAACCACGACTATAACATCTGAAACCCACAGACGGTGAATGTCCCGCTGGCTCAGCAACGACTATAACATCTGAAACCCACAGACGGTGAAAGTCCCGCTGGCTCAGCCACGACTATAACATCTGAAACCCACAGACGGTGAATGTCCGGCTGGCTCAGCCACGACTATAACACCTGAAACCCACAGACGGTGAATGTCCGGCTGGCTCAGCAACGACTATAACATCTGAAACCCACAGACGGTGAATGAACAACTGGCTCAGCCACAACTATAACATCTGAAACCCAAAGACGGTGAATGTACGGCTGGCTCAGCCACAACTATAACATCTGAAACCCACACATGGTGAAAGTCCAGCTGGCTCAGCAACGACTATAACATCTGAAACCCACTGACGGTGAATGTCCCGCTGGCTCAGCAACGACTATAATATCTGAAACCCAAAGACGGTGAATGTACGGCTGGCTCAGCCACAACTATAACATCTGAAACCCACACACGGTGAAAGTCCAGCTGGCTCAGCAACGACTATAACATCTTAACCCCACAGACGGTGAATGTCCGACTGGCACAGCAACGACTATAACATCTGAAACCCACAGACGGTGAATGTCCGGCTGGCTCCGCACCGACTATAACATCTGAAACCCACAGACGGTGAATGTCCGGCTGGCTCAGCCACGACTTTTACATCTGAAACCCACAGACGGTGAATGTCCGGCTGGCTCAGCCACGACTTTTACATCTGAAATCCACAGACGGTGAATGTCCGTCTGGCTCAGCCACGACTATAACATCTGAAACCCACAGACGGTGAATGTCCGGCTGGCTCAGCCACGACTATAACATCTGAAACCCACAGACGGTGAATGTCCGGCTGGCTCAGCAACGACTATAACATCTGAAACCCACAGACGGTGAATGAACAACTGGCTCAGCCACAACTATAACATCTGAAACCCAAAGACGGTGAATGTACGGCTGGCTCAGCCACAACTATAACATCTGAAACCCACACATGGTGAAAGTCCAGCTGGCTCAGCAACGACTATTACATCTGAAACCCACTGACGGTGAATGTCCCGCTGGCTCAGCAACGACTATAATATCTGAAACCCAAAGACGGTGAATGTACGGCTGGCTCAGCCACAACTATAACATCTGAAACCCACACACGGTGAAAGTCCAGCTGGCTCAGCAACGACTATAACATCTTAACCCCACAGACGGTGAATGTCCGACTGGCACAGCAACGACTATAACATCTGAAACCCACAGACGGTGAATGTCCGGCTGGCTCAGCACCGACTATAACATCTGAAACCCACAGACGGTTAATATCCGGCTGTCTCAGCCACGACTTTTACATCTGAAACCCACAGACGGTAAATGTCCGGCTGGCTCAGCCACGACTTTTACATCTGAAACCCACAGACGGTGACTGTTCCGCTGGCTCAACAACGACTATAACATCTGAAACCCACAGACGGTGAATGTCCGTCTGGCTCAGACACGACTATAACATCTGAAACCCACTGACGGTGAATGTCCGGCTGGCTCAGCAATGACTATAACATCTGAAACCCACAGACGGTGAATGTCCGACTGGCTCAGCAACGACTATAACATCAGAAACCCACAGAATGTGAATATCCGGCTGGCTCAGCAACGACTATAACATCTGAAACCCACAGACAGTGAATGTCCCGCTGGCTCAGCAACGACTATAACATCTGAAACCCACAGACGGTGAATGACCGACTGGCTCAGCCACGATTATAATATCTGAAACCCACAGACGATGAATGTCCGGCTGGCTCAGCAACGACTATAACTTCTGAAACGCACAGACGGTGAATGTCCCGCTGGCTCAGCAATGACTATAACATATGAAACCCACAGACTGTGAATGTCCGGCTGGCTCAGCCATTACTATAACATCTGAAACACACAGACGATGAATGACTGACTGGCTCAGCCACGACTATAACATCAGAAACCCACAAACGGTGAATGTCCGTCTGGCTCAGCCACGACGATAACATCTGAAACCCACAGACTGTGAATGTCCCGCTGGCTCAGCCACGACTATAACATCAGAAACCCACAGACAGTGAATGTCCCGCTGGCTCAGCCACGACTATAACATCAGAAACCCACAGAATGTGAATGTCCGGCTGGCTCAGCCATTACTATAACATCTGAAACCCACACACGGTGAAAGTCCAGCTGGCTCAGCAACGACTATAACATCTTAACCCCACAGACGGTGAATGTACGACTGGCACAGCAACGACTATAACATCTGAAACCCACAGACGGTGAATGTCCGGCTGGCTCCGCACCGACTATAACATCTGAAACCCCCAGACGGTGAATATCCGGCTGTCTCAGCCACGACTATAACATCTGAAACCCACAGACGATGAATATCCGGCTGTCTCAGCCACGACTATAACATCTGAAACCCACAGACGGTAAATGTCCGGCTGGCTCAGCCACGACTTTTACATCTGAAACCCACAGACGGTGAATGTCCGGCTGGCTCAGCCACGACTTTTACATCTGAAACCCACAAACGGTGACTGTTCCGCTGGCTCAACAACGACTATAACACCTGAAACCCACAGACGGTGAATGTCCGGCTGGCTCAGCAACGACTATAACATCTGAAACCCACTGACGGTGAATGTCCGGCTGGCTCAGCAACGACTATAACATCTAAAACCCATAGACGGTGAATGTCCGACTGGCTCAGCAACGACTATAACATCAGAAACCCACAGAATGTGAATATCCGGCTGGCTCAGCAACGACTATAACATCTGAAACCCACAGACAGTGAATGTCCCGCTGGCTCAGCAACGACTATAACATCTGAAACCCACAGACGGTGAATGTCCCGCTGGCTCAGCAATGACTATAACATATGAAACCCACAGACTGTGAATGTCCGGCTGGCTCAGCCATTACTATAACATCTGAAACACACAGACGATGAATGACTGACTGGCTCAGCCACGACTATAACATCAGAAACCCACAAACGGTGAATGTCCGTCTGGCTCAGCCACGACGATAACATCTGAAACCCACAGACTGTGAATGTCCCGCTGGCTCAGCCACGACTATAACATCAGAAACCCACAGACAGTGAATGTCCCGCTGGCTCAGCCACGACTATAACATCAGAAACCCACAGAATGTGAATGTCCGGCTGGCTCAGCCATTACTATAACATCTGAAACACACAGACTATGAATGACTGACTGGCTCAGCAACGACAATAACATCTGAAACCCACAGACGGTGAATGTCCCGCTGGCTCAGCAACGACTATAACATCTGAAACCCACAGACGGTGAATGTCCCGCTGGCTCAGCAACGACTATAACATCTGAAACCCACAGACGGTGAAAGTCCCGCTGGCTCAGCCACGACTATAACATCTGAAACCCAAAGACGGTGAATGTCCGGCTGGCTCAGCCATTACTATAACATCTGAAACACACAGACGATGAATGACTGACTGGCTCAGCCATGACTATAACATCAGCAACCCACAGACGGTGAATGTCCGTCTGGCTCAACTACGACTATAACATCTGAAACCCACAGACGGTGAATGTCCCGCTGGCTCAGCAACGACTATAACATCTGAAACCCACAGACGGTGAAAGTCCCGCTGGCTCAGCCACGACTATAACATCTGAAACCCACAGACGGTGAATGTCCGGCTGGCTCAGCAACGACTATAACATCTGAAACCCACAGACGGTGAATGTCCCGCTGGCTCAGCAACGACTATAACATCAGAAACCCACAGATGGTGAAAGTCCCACTGGCTCAGCCACGACTATAACATCTGAAACCCACAGACGGTGAATGTCCGGCTGGCTCAGCAACGACTATAACATCTGAAACCCACAGACGGTGAATGAACAACTGGCTCAGCCACAACTATAACATCTGAAACCCAAAGACGGTGAATGTACGGCTGGCTCAGCCACAACTATAACATCTGAAACCCACACATGGTGAAAGTCCAGCTGGCTCAGCAACGACTATAACATCTGAAACCCACAGACGGTGAATGTCCGGCTGGCTCAGCACCGACTATAACAACTGAAACCCACAGACGGTGAATATCCGGCTGTCTCAGCCACGACTATAACATCTGAAAACCACAGACGGTAAATGTCCGGCTGGCTCAGCCACGACTTTTACATCTGAAACCCACAGACGGTGAATGTCCGGCTGGCTCAGCCACGACTTTTACACCTGAAACCCACAGACGGTGACTGTTCCGCTGGCTCAACAACGACTATAACACCTGAAACCCACAGACGGTGAATGTCCGGCTGGCTCAGCAACGACTATAACATCTGAAACCCACTGACGGTGAATGTCCGGCTGGCTCAGCAACGACTATAACATCTGAAACCCACAGACGGTGAATGTCCGACTGGCTCAGCAACGACTATAACATCAGAAACCCACAGAATGTGAATATCCGGCTGGCTCATCAACGACTATAACATCTGAAACCCACAGACAGTGAATGTCCCGCTGGCTCAGCAACGACTATAACATCTGAAACCCACAGACGGTGAATGACCGACTGGCTCAGCCACGATTATAATATCTGAAACCCACAGACGGTGAATGTCCGGCTGGCTCAGCAACGACTATAACTTCTGAAACGCACAGACGGTGAATGTCCCGCTGGCTCAGCAATGACTATAACATATGAAACCCACAGACGGTGAATGTCCGTCTGGCTCAACTACGACTATAACATCTGAAACCCACAGACGGTGAATGTCCCGCTGGCTCAGCCACGACTATAACATCTGAAACCCACAGACGGTGAATGTCCGGCTGGCTCAGCAACGACTATTACATCTGAAACCCACAGACGGTGAATGAACAACTGGCTCAGCCACAACTATAACATCTGAAACCCAAAGACGGTGAATGTACGGCTGGCTCAGCCACAACTATAACATCTGAAACCCACACATGGTGAAAGTCCAGCTGGCTCAGCAACGACTATAACATCTGAAACCCACAGACGGTGAATGTCCCGCTGGCTCAGCAACGACTATAACATCAGAAACCCACAGATGGTGAAAGACCCGCTGGCTCAGCCACGACTATAACATCAGAAACCCACAAACGGTGAATGTCCGACTGGCACAGCAACGACTATAACATCTGAAACCCACAGACGGTGAATGTCCCGCTGGCTCAGCAACGACTATAACATCTGAAACCCACAGACGGTGAAAGTCCCGCTGGCTCAGCCACGACTATAACATCTGAAACCCAAAGACGGTGAATGTCCGGCTGGCTCAGCCATTACTATAACATCTGAAACACACAGACGATGAATGACTGACTGGCTCAGCCATGACTATAACATCAGAAACCCACAGACGGTGAATGTCCGTCTGGCTCAACTACGACTATAACATCTGAAACCCACAGACGGTGAATGTCCCGCTGGCTCAGCAACGACTATAACATCTGAAACCCACAGACGGTGAATGTCCGGCTGGCTCAGCAACGACTATAACATCTTAACCCCACAGACGGTGAATGTCCAGCTGGCTCAGCCACGACTATAACATCTGAAACCCACAGACGGTGAATGTCCAGCTGGCTCAGCCACGACTATATCATCTGAAACCCACAGACGGTGAATGACCGACTGGCTCAGCCACGATTATAACATCTGAAACCCACAGACGGTGAATGACGGACTGGTTCAGCAACGACTGTAACATCTGAAACCCACAGACGGTGAATGTCCCGCTGGCTCAGCCACGAATGTAACATCTGAAACCCACAGACGGTGAATGTCCCGCTGGCTCAGCAAAGACTAAAGCATCTGAAACACACAGACGATGAATGACTGACTGGCTCAGCCACGACTATAACATCTGAAACCCACAGACGGTGAATGTCCCGCTGGCTCAGCAACGACTATAACATCTGAAACCCACAGACGGTGAATGTCCCGCTGGCTCAGCCACGACTATAACAACTGAAACCCACAGACGGTGAATGTCAGGCTGGCTCAGCACCGACTATAACATCTTAACCCCACAGACGGTGAATGTCCGGCTGGCTCAGCAACGACTATAACATCTGAAACCCACATACGGTGAATATCCGGCTGTCTCAGCCACGACTATAACATCTGAAACCCACAGACGGTGAATGTCCGGCTGGCTCAGCAACGACTATAACATCTTAACCCATGACGGTGAATGTCCGGCTGGCTCAGCCACGACTATAACATCTGAAACCCACAGACGGTGAATGTCCGGCTGGCTCATCAACGACTATAACATCTGAAACCCACAGACGGTGAATGTCCGGCTGGCTCAGCAACGACTATAACATCTTAACCCCACAGACGGTGAATGTCCAGCTGGCTCAGCCACGACTATAACATCTGAAACCCACAGACGGTGAATGTCCAGCTGGCTCAGCCACGACTATAACATCTGAAACCCACAGACGGTGAATGTCCAGCTTGCTCAGCCACGACTATAACATCTGAATCCCACAGACGGTGAATGTCCGGCTGGCTCAGCAACGACTATAACATCAGAAACCCACAGACTGTGAATATCCGGCTGGCTCAGCAACGAATATAACATCTGAAACTCACAGACGGTGAATGTCCGGCTGGCTCAGGAACGACTATGACATCTTAACCCCACAGACGGTGAATGTCCGACTGGCACAGCAACGACTATAACATCTGAAACCCACAGACGGTGAATGTCCGGCTGGCTCAGCACCGACTATAACATCTGAAACCCACAGACGGTTAATATCCGGCTGTCTCAGCCACGACTTTTACATCTGAAACCCACAGACGGTGACTGTTCCGCTGGCTCAACAACGACTATAACATCTAAAACCCACAGACGGTGAATGTCCGACTGGCTCAGCAACGACTATAACATCAGAAACCCACAGAATGTGAATATCCGGCTGGCTCAGCAACGACTATAACATCTGAAACCCACAGACAGTGAATGTCCCGCTGGCTCAGCAACGACTATAACATCTGAAACCCACAGACGGTGAATGACCGACTGGCTCAGCCACGATTATAATATCTGAAACCCACAGACGGTGAATGTCCGGCTGGCTCAGCAACGACTATAACTTCTGAAACGCACAGACGGTGAATGTCCCGCTGGCTCAGCAATGACTATAACATATGAAACCCACAGACTGTGAATGTCCGGCTGGCTCAGCCATTACTATAACATCTGAAACCCACAGACGGTCAATGTCCGGCTGGCTCAGCCACGACTATAACATCTGAAACCCAAAGACGGTGAATGTCCGGCTGGCTCAGCCATTACTATAACATCTGAAACACACAGACGATGAATGACTGACTGGCTCAGCCACGACTATAACATCAGAAACCCACAGACGGTGAATGTCCCGCTGGCTCAGCAACGACTATAACATCAGAAACCCACAGATGGTGAAAGACCCGCTGGCTCAGACACGACTATAACATCAGAAACCCACAAACGGTGAATGTCCAACTGGCACAGCAACGACTATAACATCTGAAACCCACAGACGGTGAATGTCCCGCTGGCTCAGCAACGACTATAACATCTGAAACCCACAGACGGTGAATGTCCGGCTGGCTCAGCCACGACTATAACATCTGAAACCCAAAGACGGTGAATGTCCGGCTGGCTCAGCCATTACTATAACATCTGAAACACACAGACGATGAATGACTGACTGGCTCAGCCACGACTATAACATCAGAAACCCACAGACGGTGAATGTCCGTCTGGCTCAACCACGACTATAACATCTGAAACCCACAGACGGTGAATGTCCCGCTGGCTCAGCAACGACTATAACATCTGAAACCCACAGACGGTGAAAGTCCCGCTGGCTCAGCCACGACTATAACATCTGAAACCCACAGACGGTGAATGTCCGGCTGGCTCAGCCACGACTATAACATCTGAAACCCACAGACGGTGAATGTCCGGCTGGCTCAGCAACGACTATAACATCTGAAACCCACAGACGGTGAATGAACAACTGGCTCAGCCACAACTATAACATCTGAAACCCAAAGACGGTGAATGTACGGCTGGCTCAGCCACAACTATAACATCTGAAACACACAGACTATGAATGACTGACTGGCTCAGCCACGACTATAACATCAGAAACCCACAGACGGTGAATGTCCGGCTGGCTCAGCCAGGACTATAACATCTGAAACACACAGACGATGAATGACTGACTGGCTCAGTCACGACTATAACATCTGAAACACACAGACGATGAATGACTGACTGGCTCAGTCACGACTATAACATCTGAAACCCACAGACGGTGAATGTCCCGCTGGCTCAGCAACGACTATAACATCTGAAACCCACAGACGGTGAATGTCCCGCTGGCTCAGCCACGACTATAACATCTGAAACCCACAGACGGTCAATGTCCGGCTGGCTCAGCCACGACTATAACATCTGAAACCCAAAGACGGTGAATGTCCGGCTGGCTCAGCCATTACTATAACATCTGAAACACACAGACGATGAATGACTGACTGGCTCAGCCACGACTATAACATCAGAAACCCACAGACGGTGAATGTCCGTCTGGCTCAACCACGACTATAACATCTGAAACCCACAGACGGTGAATGTCCCGCTGGCTCAGCAACGACTATAACATCTGAAACCCACAGACGGTGAAAGTCCCGCTGGCTCAGCCACGACTATAACATCTGAAACCCACAGACGGTGAATGTCCGGCTGGCTCAGCCACGACTATAACATCTGAAACCCACAGACGGTGAATGTCCGGCTGGCTCAGCAACGACTATAACATCTGAAACCCACAGACGGTGAATGAACAACTGGCTCAGCCACAACTATAACATCTGAAACCCAAAGACGGTGAATGTACGGCTGGCTCAGCCACAACTATAACATCTGAAACCCACACATGGTGAAAGTCCAGCTGTCTCAGCAACGACTATAACATCTGAAACCCACTGACGGTGAATGTCCCGCTGGCTCAGCAACGACTATAATATCTGAAACCCAAAGACGGTGAATGTACGGCTGGCTCAGCCACAACTATAACATCTGAAACCCACACACGGTGAAAGTCCAGCTGGCTCAGCAACGACTATAACATCTTAACCCCACAGACGGTGAATGTCCGACTGGCACAGCAACGACTATAACATCTGAAACCCACAGACGGTGAATGTCCGGCTGGCTCAGCACCGACTATAACATCTGAAACCCACAGACGGTTAATATCCGGCTGTCTCAGCCACGACTTTTACATCTGAAACCCACAGACGGTGACTGTTCCGCTGGCTCAACAACGACTATAACACCTGAAACCCACAGACGGTGAATGTCCGGCTGGCTCAGCAACGACTATAACATCTGAAACCCACTGACGGTGAAGGTCCGGCTGGCTCAGCAACGACTATAACATCTAAAACCCACAGACGGTGAATGTCCGACTGGCTCAGCAACGACTATAACATCAGAAACCCACAGAATGTGAATATCCGGCTGGCTCAGCAACGACTATAACATCTGAAACCCACAGACAGTGAATGTCCCGCTGGCTCAGCAACGACTATAACATCTGAAACCCACAGACGGTGAATGACCGACTGGCTCAGCCACGATTATAATATCTGAAACCCACAGACGGTGAATGTCCGGCTGGCTCAGCAACGACTATAACTTCTGAAACGCACAGACGGTGAATGTCCCGCTGGCTCAGCAATGACTATAACATATGAAACCCACAGACTGTGAATGACTGACTGGCTCAGCCACGACTATAACATCAGAAACCCACAAACGGTAAATGTCCGTCTGGCTCAGCCACGACGATAACATCTGAAACCCACAGACTGTGAATGTCCCGCTGGCTCAGCCACGACTATAACATCAGAAACCCACAGACAGTGAATGTCCCGCTGGCTCAGCCACGACTATAACATCAGAAACCCACAGACGGTGAATGTCCGTCTGGCTCAGCAACGACTATAACATCTGAAACCCACAGACTGTGAATGTGCGGCTGGCTCAGCCATTACTATAACATCTGAAACACACAGACTATGAATGACTGACTGGCTCAGCCACGACTATAACATCAGAAACCCACAGACGGTGAATGTCCGTCTGGCTCATCCACGACAATAACATCTGAAACCCACAGACGGTGAATGTCCGGCTGGCACAGCCACGACTATAACATCTGAAACACACAGACGATGAATGACTGACTGGCTCAGTCACGACTATAACATCTGAAACCCACAGACGGTGAATGTCCGGCTGCCTCAGCCATGACTATAACATCTGAAACACACAGACGATGAATGACTGACTGGCTCAGTCACGACTATAACATCTGAAACCCACAGACGGTGAATGTCCCGCTGGCTCAGCAACGACTATAACATCTGAAACCCACAGACGGTGAATGTCCCGCTGGCTCAGCCACGACTATAACATCTGAAACCCACAGACGGTGACTGTTCCGCTGGCTCAACAACGACTATAACACCTGAAACCCACAGACGGTGAATGTCCGGCTGGCTCAGCAACGACTATAACATCTGAAACCCACTGACGGTGAATGTCCGGCTGGCTCAGCAACGACTATAACATCTAAAACCCACAGACGGTGAATGTCCGACTGGCTCAGCAACGACTATAACATCAGAAACCCACAGAATGTGAATATCCGGCTGGCTCAGCAACGACTATAACATCTGAAACCCACAGACAGTGAATGTCCCGCTGGCTCAGCAACGACTATAACATCTGAAACCCACAGACGGTGAATGACCGACTGGCTCAGCCACGATTATAATATCTGAAACCCACAGACGGTGAATGTCCGGCTGGCTCAGCAACGACTATAACATCTGAAACGCACAGACGGTGAATGTCCCGCTGGCTCAGCAATGACTATAACATATGAAACCCACAGACTGTGAATGTCCGGCTGGCTCAGCCATTACTATAACATCTGAAACACACAGACGATGAATGACTGACTGGCTCAGCCACGACTATAACATCAGAAACCCACAAACGGTAAATGTCCGTCTGGCTCAGCCACGACGATAACATCTGAAACCCACAGACAGTGAATGTCCCGCTGGCTCAGCCACGACTATAACATCAGAAACCCACAGACGGTGAATGTCCGTCTGGCTCAGCAACGACTATAACATCTGAAACCCACAGACTGTGAATGTCCGGCTGGCTCAGCCATTACTATAACATCTGAAACACACAGACTATGAATGACTGACTGGCTCAGCCACGACTATAACATCAGAAACCCACAGACGGTGAATGTCCGTCTGGCTCATCCACGACAATAACATCTGAAACCCACAGACGGTGAATGTCCGGCTGGCACAGCCACGACTATAACATCTGAAACACACAGACGATGAATGACTGACTGGCTCAGTCACGACTATAACATCTGAAACCCACAGACGGTGAATGTCCGGCTGCCTCAGCCATGACTATAACATCTGAAACACACAGACGATGAATGACTGACTGGCTCAGTCACGACTATAACATCTGAAACCCACAGACGGTGAATGTCCCGCTGGCTCAGCAACGACTATAACATCTGAAACCCACAGACGGTGAATGTCCCGCTGGCTCAGCCACGACTATAACATCTGAAACCCACAGACGGTCAATTTCCTGCTGGCTCAGCCACGACTATAACATCTGAAACCCAAAGACGGTGAATGTCCGGCTGGCTCAGCAACGACTATAACATCTTAACCCCACAGACGGTGAATGTCCAGCTGGCTCAGCCACGACTATAACATCTGAAACCCACAGACGGTGAATGTCCAGCTGGCTCAGCCACGACTATATCATCTGAAACCCACAGACGGTGAATGACCGACTGGCTCAGCCACGATTATAACATCTGAAACCCACAGACGGTGAATGACGGACTGGTTCAGCAACGACTGTAACATCTGAAACCCACAGACGGTGAATGTCCCGCTGGCTCAGCCACGAATGTAACATCTGAAACCCACAGACGGTGAATGTCCCGCTGGCTCAGCAAAGACTAAAGCATCTGAAACACACAGACGATGAATGACTGACTGGCTCAGCCACGACTATAACATCTGAAACCCACAGACGGTGAATGTCCCGCTGGCTCAGCAACGACTATAACATCTGAAACCCACAGACGGTGAATGTCCCGCTGGCTCAGCCACGACTATAACAACTGAAACCCACAGACGGTGAATGTCAGGCTGGCTCAGCACCGACTATAACATCTTAACCCCACAGACGGTGAATGTCCGGCTGGCTCAGCAACGACTATAACATCTGAAACCCACATACGGTGAATATCCGGCTGTCTCAGCCACGACTATAACATCTGAAACCCACAGACGGTGAATGTCCGGCTGGCTCAGCAACGACTATAACATCTTAACCCATGACGGTGAATGTCCGGCTGGCTCAGCCACGACTATAACATCTGAAACCCACAGACGGTGAATGTCCGGCTGGCTCATCAACGACTATAACATCTGAAACCCACAGACGGTGAATGTCCGGCTGGCTCAGCAACGACTATAACATCTTAACCCCACAGACGGTGAATGTCCAGCTGGCTCAGCCACGACTATAACATCTGAAACCCACAGACGGTGAATGTCCAGCTGGCTCAGCCACGACTATAACATCTGAAACCCACAGACGGTGAATGTCCAGCTTGCTCAGCCACGACTATAACATCTGAATCCCACAGACGGTGAATGTCCGGCTGGCTCAGCAACGACTATAACATCAGAAACCCACAGACTGTGAATATCCGGCTGGCTCAGCAACGAATATAACATCTGAAACTCACAGACGGTGAATGTCCGGCTGGCTCAGGAACGACTATGACATCTTAACCCCACAGACGGTGAATGTCCGACTGGCACAGCAACGACTATAACATCTGAAACCCACAGACGGTGAATGTCCGGCTGGCTCAGCACCGACTATAACATCTGAAACCCACAGACGGTTAATATCCGGCTGTCTCAGCCACGACTTTTACATCTGAAACCCACAGACGGTGACTGTTCCGCTGGCTCAACAACGACTATAACATCTAAAACCCACAGACGGTGAATGTCCGACTGGCTCAGCAACGACTATAACATCAGAAACCCACAGAATGTGAATATCCGGCTGGCTCAGCAACGACTATAACATCTGAAACCCACAGACAGTGAATGTCCCGCTGGCTCAGCAACGACTATAACATCTGAAACCCACAGACGGTGAATGACCGACTGGCTCAGCCACGATTATAATATCTGAAACCCACAGACGGTGAATGTCCGGCTGGCACAGCAACGACTATAACTTCTGAAACGCACAGACGGTGAATGTCCCGCTGGCTCAGCAATGACTATAACATATGAAACCCACAGACTGTGAATGTCCGGCTGGCTCAGCCATTACTATAACATCTGAAACCCACAGACGGTCAATGTCCGGCTGGCTCAGCCACGACTATAACATCTGAAACCCAAAGACGGTGAATGTCCGGCTGGCTCAGCCATTACTATAACATCTGAAACACACAGACGATGAATGACTGACTGGCTCAGCCACGACTATAACATCAGAAACCAACAGACGGTGAATGTCCCGCTGGCTCAGCAACGACTATAACATCAGAAACCCACAGATGGTGAAAGACCCGCTGGCTCAGACACGACTATAACATCAGAAACCCACAAACGGTGAATGTCCAACTGGCACAGCAACGACTATAACATCTGAAACCCACAGACGGTGAATGTCCCGCTGGCTCAGCAACGACTATAACATCTGAAACCCACAGACGGTGAATGTCCGGCTGGCTCAGCCACGACTATAACATCTGAAACCCAAAGACGGTGAATGTCCGGCTGGCTCAGCCATTACTATAACATCTGAAACACACAGACGATGAATGACTGACTGGCTCAGCCACGACTATAACATCAGAAACCCACAGACGGTGAATGTCCGTCTGGCTCAACCACGACTATAACATCTGAAACCCACAGACGGTGAATGTCCCGCTGGCTCAGCAACGACTATAACATCTGAAACCCACAGACGGTGAAAGTCCCGCTGGCTCAGCCACGACTATAACATCTGAAACCCACAGACGGTGAATGTCCGGCTGGCTCAGCCACGACTATAACATCTGAAACCCACAGACGGTGAATGTCCGGCTGGCTCAGCAACGACTATAACATCTGAAACCCACAGACGGTGAATGAACAACTGGCTCAGCCACAACTATAACATCTGAAACCCAAAGACGGTGAATGTACGGCTGGCTCAGCCACAACTATAACATCTGAAACACACAGACTATGAATGACTGACTGGCTCAGCCACGACTATAACATCAGAAACCCACAGACGGTGAATGTCCGGCTGGCTCAGCCAGGACTATAACATCTGAAACACACAGACGATGAATGACTGACTGGCTCAGTCACGACTATAACATCTGAAACACACAGACGATGAATGACTGACTGGCTCAGTCACGACTATAACATCTGAAACCCACAGACGGTGAATGTCCCGCTGGCTCAGCAACGACTATAACATCTGAAACCCACAGACGGTGAATGTCCCGCTGGCTCAGCCACGACTATAACATCTGAAACCCACAGACGGTCAATGTCCGGCTGGCTCAGCCACGACTATAACATCTGAAACCCAAAGACGGTGAATGTCCGGCTGGCTCAGCCATTACTATAACATCTGAAACACACAGACGATGAATGACTGACTGGCTCAGCCACGACTATAACATCAGAAACCCACAGACGGTGAATGTCCGTCTGGCTCAACCACGACTATAACATCTGAAACCCACAGACGGTGAATGTCCCGCTGGCTCAGCAACGACTATAACATCTGAAACCCACAGACGGTGAAAGTCCCGCTGGCTCAGCCACGACTATAACATCTGAAACCCACAGACGGTGAATGTCCGGCTGGCTCAGCCACGACTATAACATCTGAAACCCACAGACGGTGAATGTCCGGCTGGCTCAGCAACGACTATAACATCTGAAACCCACAGACGGTGAATGAACAACTGGCTCAGCCACAACTATAACATCTGAAACCCAAAGACGGTGAATGTACGGCTGGCTCAGCCACAACTATAACATCTGAAACCCACACATGGTGAAAGTCCAGCTGTCTCAGCAACGACTATAACATCTGAAACCCACTGACGGTGAATGTCCCGCTGGCTCAGCAACGACTATAATATCTGAAACCCAAAGACGGTGAATGTACGGCTGGCTCAGCCACAACTATAACATCTGAAACCCACACACGGTGAAAGTCCAGCTGGCTCAGCAACGACTATAACATCTTAACCCCACAGACGGTGAATGTCCGACTGGCACAGCAACGACTATAACATCTGAAACCCACAGACGGTGAATGTCCGGCTGGCTCAGCACCGACTATAACATCTGAAACCCACAGACGGTTAATATCCGGCTGTCTCAGCCACGACTTTTACATCTGAATCCCACAGACGGTGACTGTTCCGCTGGCTCAACAACGACTATAACACCTGAAACCCACAGACGGTGAATGTCCGGCTGGCTCAGCAACGACTATAACATCTGAAACCCACTGACGGTGAAGGTCCGGCTGGCTCAGCAACGACTATAACATCTAAAACCCACAGACGGTGAATGTCCGACTGGCTCAGCAACGACTATAACATCAGAAACCCACAGAATGTGAATATCCGGCTGGCTCAGCAACGACTATAACATCTGAAACCCACAGACAGTGAATGTCCCGCTGGCTCAGCAACGACTATAACATCTGAAACCCACAGACGGTGAATGACCGACTGGCTCAGCCACGATTATAATATCTGAAACCCACAGACGGTGAATGTCCGGCTGGCTCAGCAACGACTATAACTTCTGAAACGCACAGACGGTGAATGTCCCGCTGGCTCAGCAATGACTATAACATATGAAACCCACAGACTGTGAATGTCCGGCTGGCTCAGCCATTACTATAACATCTGAAACACACAGACGATGAATGACTGACTGGCTCAGCCACGACTATAACATCAGAAACCCACAAACGGTAAATGTCCGTCTGGCTCAGCCACGACGATAACATCTGAAACCCACAGACTGTGAATGTCCCGCTGGCTCAGCCACGACTATAACATCAGAAACCCACAGACAGTGAATATCCCGCTGGCTCAGCCACGACTATAACATCAGAAACCCACAGACGGTGAATGTCCGTCTGGCTCAGCAACGACTATAACATCTGAAACCCACAGACTGTGAATGTGCGGCTGGCTCAGCCATTACTATAACATCTGAAACACACAGACTATGAATGACTGACTGGCTCAGCCACGACTATAACATCAGAAACCCACAGACGGTGAATGTCCGTCTGGCTCATCCACGACAATAACATCTGAAACCCACAGACGGTGAATGTCCGGCTGGCACAGCCACGACTATAACATCTGAAACACACAGACGATGAATGACTGACTGGCTCAGTCACGACTATAACATCTGAAACCCACAGACGGTGAATGTCCGGCTGCCTCAGCCATGACTATAACATCTGAAACACACAGACGATGAATGACTGACTGGCTCAGTCACGACTATAACATCTGAAACCCACAGACGGTGAATGTCCCGCTGGCTCAGCAACGACTATAACATCTGAAACCCACAGACGGTGAATGTCCCGCTGGCTGAGCCACGACTATAACATCTGAAACCCACAGACGGTGACTGTTCCGCTGGCTCAACAACGACTATAACACCTGAAACCCACAGACGGTGAATGTCCGGCTGGCTCAGCAACGACTATAACATCTGAAACCCACTGACGGTGAATGTCCGGCTGGCTCAGCAACGACTATAACATCTAAAACCCACAGACGGTGAATGTCCGACTGGCTCAGCAACGACTATAACATCAGAAACCCACAGAATGTGAATATCCGGCTGGCTCAGCAACGACTATAACATCTGAAACCCACAGACAGTGAATGTCCCGCTGGCTCAGCAACGACTATAACATCTGAAACCCACAGACGGTGAATGACCGACTGGCTCAGCCACGATTATAATATCTGAAACCCACAGACGGTGAATGTCCGGCTGGCTCAGCAACGACTATAACATCTGAAACGCACAGACGGTGAATGTCCCGCTGGCTCAGCAATGACTATAACATATGAAACCCACAGACTGTGAATGTCCGGCTGGCTCAGCCATTACTATAACATCTGAAACACACAGACGATGAATGACTGACTGGCTCAGCCACGACTATAACATCAGAAACCCACAAACGGTAAATGTCCGTCTGGCTCAGCCACGACGATAACATCTGAAACCCACAGACAGTGAATGTCCCGCTGGCTCAGCCACGACTATAACATCAGAAACCCACAGACGGTGAATGTCCGTCTGGCTCAGCAACGACTATAACATCTGAAACCCACAGACTGTGAATGTCCGGCTGGCTCAGCCATTACTATAACATCTGAAACACACAGACTATGAATGACTGACTGGCTCAGCCACGACTATAACATCAGAAACCCACAGACGGTGAATGTCTGTCTGGCTCATCCACGACAATAACATCTGAAACCCACAGACGGTGAATGTCCGGCTGGCACAGCCACGACTATAACATCTGAAACACACAGACGATGAATGACTGACTGGCTCAGTCACGACTATAACATCTGAAACCCACAGACGGTGAATGTCCGGCTGCCTCAGCCATGACTATAACATCTGAAACACACAGACGATGAATGACTGACTGGCTCAGTCACGACTATAACATCTGAAACCCACAGACGGTGAATGTCCCGCTGGCTCAGCAACGACTATAACATCTGAAACCCACAGACGGTGAATGTCCCGCTGGCTCAGCCACGACTATAACATCTGAAACCCACAGACGGTCAATTTCCTGCTGGCTCAGCCACGACTATAACATCTGAAACCCAAAGACGGTGAATGTCCGGCTGGCTCAGCCATTACTATAACATCTGAAACACACAGACGATGAATGACTGACTGGCTCAACCACAACTATAACATCAGAAACCCACAGACGGTGAATGTCCGTCTGGCTCAACCACGACTATAACATCTGAAACCCACAGACGGTGAATGTCCCGCTGGCTCAGCAACGACTATAACATCTGAAACCCACAGACGGTGAAAGTCCCGCTGGCTCAGCCACGACTATATCATCTGAAACCCACAGACGGTGAATGTCCGGCTGGCTCAGCCACGACTATAACATCTGAAACCCACAGACGGTGAATGTACGGCTGGCTCAGCAACGACTATAACATCTGAAACCCAAAGACGGTGAATGTAGGGCTGGCTCAGCCACAACTATAACATCTGAAACCCACACATGGTGAAAGTCCAGCTGGCTCAGCAACGACTATAACATCTGAAACCCACTGACGGTGAATGTCCCGCTGGCTCAGCAACGACTATAATGTCTGAAACCCAAAGACGGTGAATGTACGGCTGGCTCAGCCACAACTATAACATCTGAAACCCACACACGGTGAAAGTCCAGCTGGCTCAGCAACGACTATAACATTTTAACCCCACAGACGGTGAATGTCCGACTGGCACAGCAACGACTATAACATCTGAAACCCACAGACGGTGAATGTCCGGCTGGCTCAGCACCGACTATAACATCTGAAACCCACAGACGGTTAATATCCGGCTGTCTCAGCCACGACTTTTACATCTGAAACCCACAGACGGTAAATGTCCGGCTGGCTCAGCCACGACTTTTACATCTGAAACCCACAGACGGTGACTGTTCCGCTGGCTCAACAACGACTATAACACCTGAAACCCACAGACGGTGAATGTCCGGCTGGCTCAGCAATGACTATAACATCTGAAACCCACTGACGGTGAATGTCCGGCTGGCTCCGCAACGACTATAACATCTAAAACCCACAGACGGTGAATGTCCGACTGGCTCAGCAACGACTATAACATCAGAAACCCACAGAATGTGAATATCCGGCTGGCTCAGCAACGACTATAACATCTGAAACCCACAGACAGTGAATGTCCCGCTGGCTCAGCAACGACTATAACATCTGAAACCCACAGACGGTGAATGACCGACTGGCTCAGCCACGATTATAATATCTGAAACCCACAGACGGTGAATGTCCGGCTGGCTCAGCAACGACTATAACTTCTGAAACGCACAGACGGTGAATGTCCCGCTGGCTCAGCAATGACTATAACATATGAAACCCACAGACTGTGAATGTCCGGCTGGCTCAGCCATTACTATAACATCTGAAACACACAGACGATGAATGACTGACTGGCTCAGCCACGACTATAACATCAGAAACCCACAAACGGTAAATGTCAGTCTGGCTCAGCCACGACGATAACATCTGAAACCCACAGACTGTGAATGTCCCGCTGGCTCAGCCACGACTATAACATCAGAAACCCACAGAGAGTGAATGTCCCGCTGGCTCAGCCACGACTATAACATCAGAAACCCACAGACGGTGAATGTCCGTCTGGCTCAGCAACGACTATAACATCTGAAACCCACAGACTGTGAATGTCCGGCTGGCTCAGCCATTACTATAACATCTGAAACACACAGACTATGAATGACTGACTGGCTCAGCCACGACTATAACATCAGAAACCCACAGACGGTGAATGTCCGTCTGGCTCATCCACGACAATAACATCTGAAACCCACAGACGGTGAATGTCCGGCTGGCACAGCCACGACTATAACATCTGAAACACACAGACGATGAATGACTGACTGGCTCAGTCACGACTATAACATCTGAAACCCACAGACGGTGAATGTCCGGCTGGCTCAGCCATGACTATAACATCTGAAACACACAGACGATGAATGACTGACTGGCTCAGTCACGACTATAACATCTGAAACCCACAGACGGTGAATGTCCCGCTGGCTCAGCAACGACTATAACATCTGAAACCCACAGACGGTGAATGTCCCGCTGGCTCAGCCACGACTATAACATCTGAAACCCACAGACGGTCAATGTCCGGCTGGCTCAGCCACGACTATAACATCTGAAACACACAGACGATGAATGACTGACTGGCTCAGCCACGACTATAACATCAGAAACCCACAGACGGTGAATGTCCGTCTGGCTCAACCACGACTATAACATCTGAAACCCACAGACGGTGAATGTCCCGCTGGCTCAGCAACGACTATAACATCTGAAACCCACAGACGGTGAAAGTCCCGCTGGCTCAGCCACGACTATAACATCTGAAACCCACAGACGGTGAATGTCCGGCTGGCTCAGCCACGACTATAACATCTGAAACCCACAGACGGTGAATGTCCGGCTGGCTCAGCAACGACTATAACATCTGAAACCCACAGACGGTGAATGAACAACTGGCTCAGCCACAACTATAACATCTGAAACCCAAAGACGGTGAATGTACGGCTGGCTCAGCCACAACTATAACATCTGAAACCCACACATGGTGAAAGTCCAGCTGGCTCAGCAACGACTATAACATCTGAAACCCACTGACGGTGAATGTCCCGCTGGCTCAGCAACGACTATAATATCTGAAACCCAAAGACGGTGAATGTACGGCTGGCTCAGCCACAACTATAACATCTGAAACCCACACACGGTGAAAGTCCAGCTGGCTCAGCAACGACTATAACATCTTAACCCCACAGACGGTGAATGTCCGACTGGCACAGCAACGACTATAACATCTGAAACCCACAGACGGTGAATGTCCGGCTGGCTCAGCACCGACTATAACATCTGAAACCCACAGACGGTTAATATCCGGCTGTCTCAGCCACGACTTTTACATCTGAAACCCACAGACGGTAAATGTCCGGCCGGCTCAGCCACGACTTTTACATCTGAAACCCACAGACGGTGACTGTTCCGCTGGCTCAACAACGACTATAACATCTGAAACCCACAGACGGTGAATGTCCGGCTGGCTCAGCAACGACTATAACATCTGAAACCCACTGACGGTGAATGTCCGGCTGGCTCAGCAATGACTATAACATCTGAAACCCACAGACGGTGAATGTCCGACTGGCTCAGCAACGACTATAACATCAGAAACCCACAGAATGTGAATATCCGGCTGGCTCAGCAACGACTATAACATCTGAAACCCACAGACAGTGAATGTCCCGCTGGCTCAGCAACGACTATAACATCTGAAACCCACAGACGGTGAATGACCGACTGGCTCAGCCACGATTATAATATCTGAAACCCACAGACGATGAATGTCCGGCTGGCTCAGCAACGACTATAACTTCTGAAACGCACAGACGGTGAATGTCCTGCTGGCTCAGCAATGACTATAACATATGAAACCCACAGACTGTGAATGTCCGGCTGGCTCAGCCATTACTATAACATCTGAAACACACAGACGATGAATGACTGACTGGCTCAGCCACGACTATAACATCAGAAACCCACAAACGGTGAATGTCCGTCTGGCTCAGCCACGACGATAACATCTGAAACCCACAGACTGTGAATGTCCCGCTGGCTCAGCCACGACTATAACATCAGAAACCCACAGACAGTGAATGTCCCGCTGGCTCAGCCACGACTATAACATCAGAAACCCACAGAATGTGAATGTCCGGCTGGCTCAGCCATTACTATAACATCTGAAACCCACACACGGTGAAAGTCCAGCTGGCTCAGCAACGACTATAACATCTTAACCACACAGACGGTGAATGTCCGACTGGCACAGCAACGACTATAACATCTGAAACCCACAGACGGTGAATGTCCGGCTGGCTCCGCACCGACTATAAAATCTGAAACCCACAGACGGTGAATGTCCGGCTGGCTCAGCCACGACTTTTACATCTGAAACCCACAGACGGTGAATGTCCGGCTGGCTCAGCCACGACTTTTACATCTGAAATCCACAGACGGTGAATGTCCGTCTGGCTCAGCCACGACTATAACATCTGAAACCCACAGACGGTGAATGTCCGGCTGGCTCAGCCACGACTATAACATCTGAAACCCACAGACGGTGAATGTCCGGCTGGCTCAGCAACGACTATAACATCTGAAACCCACAGACGGTGAATGAACAACTGGCTCAGCCACAACTATAACATCTGAAACCCAAAGACGGTGAATGTACGGCTGGCTCAGCCACAACTATAACATCTGAAACCCACACATGGTGAAAGTCCAGCTGGCTCAGCAACGACTATAACATCTGAAACCCACTGACGGTGAATGTCCCGCTGGCTCAGCAACGACTATAATATCTGAAACCCAAAGACGGTGAATGTACGGCTGGCTCAGCCACAACTATAACATCTGAAACCCACACACGGTGAAAGTCCAGCTGGCTCAGCAACGACTATAACATCTTAACCCCACAGACGGTGAATGTCCGACTGGCACAGCAACGACTATAACATCTGAAACCCACAGACGGTGAATGTCCGGCTGGCTCAGCACCGACTATAACATCTGAAACACACAGACGGTTAATATCCGGCTGTCTCAGCCACGACTTTTACATCTGAAACCCACAGACGGTAAATGTCCGGCTGGCTCAGCCACGACTTTTACATCTGAAACCCACAGACGGTGACTGTTCCGCTGGCTCAACAACGACTATAACATCTGAAACCCACAGACGGTGAATGTCCGGCTGGCTCAGCAACGACAATAACATCTGAAACCCACTGACGGTGAATGTCCGGCTGGCTCAGCAAGGACTATAACATCTGAAACCCACAGACGGTGAATGTCCGACTGGCTCAGCAACGACTATAACATCAGAAACCCACAGAATGTGAATATCCGGCTGGCTCAGCAACGACTATAACATCTGAAACCCACAGACAGTGAATGTCCCGCTGGCTCAGCAACGACTATAACATCTGAAACCCACAGACGGTGAATGACCGACTGGCTCAGCCACGATTATAATATCTGAAACCCACAGACGATGAATGTCCGGCTGGCTCAGCAACGACTATAACTTCTGAAACGCACAGACGGTGAATGTCCCGCTGGCTCAGCAATGACTATAACATATGAAACCCACAGACTGTGAATGTCCGGCTGGCTCAGCCATTACTATAACATCTGAAACACACAGACGATGAATGACTGACTGGCTCAGCCACGACTATAACATCAGAAACCCACAAACGGTGAATGTCCGTCTGGCTCAGCCACGACGATAACATCTGAAACCCACAGACTGTGAATGTCCCGCTGGCTCAGCCACGACTATAACATCAGAAACCCACAGACAGTGAATGTCCCGCTGGCTCAGCCACGACTATAACATCAGAAACCCACAGAATGTGAATGTCCGGCTGGCTCAGCCATTACTATAACATCTGAAACCCACACACGGTGAAAGTCCAGCTGGCTCGGCAACGACTATAACATCTTAACCCCACAGACGGTGAATGTCCGACTGGCACAGCAACGACTATAACATCTGAAACCCACAGACGGTGAATGTCCGGCTGGCTCCGCACCGACTATAACATCTGAAACCCCCAGACGGTGAATATCCGGCTGTCTCAGCCACGACTATAACATCTGAAACCCACAGACGGTGAATATCCGGCTGTCTCAGCCACGACTATAACATCTGAAACCCACAGACGGTAAATGTCCGGCTGGCTCAGCCACGACTTTTACATCTGAAACCCACAGACGGTGAATGTCTGGCTGGCTCAGCCACGACTTTTACATCTGAAACCCACAGACGGTGACTGTTCCGCTGGCTCAACAACGACTATAACACCTGAAACCCACAGACGGTGAATGTCCGGCTGGCTCAGCAACGACTATAACATCTGAAACCCACTGACGGTGAATGTCCGGCTGGCTCAGCAACGACTATAACATCTAATACCCATAGACGGTGAATGTCCGACTGGCTCAGCAACGACTATAACATCAGAAACCCACAGAATGTGAATATCCGGCTGGCTCAGCAACGACTATAACATCTGAAACCCACAGACAGTGAATGTCCCGCTGGCTCAGCAACGACTATAACATCTGAAACCCACAGACGGTGAATGTCCCGCTGGCTCAGCAATGACTATAACATATGAAACCCACAGACTGTGAATGTCCGGCTGGCTCAGCCATTACTATAACATCTGAAACACACAGACGATGAATGACTGACTGGCTCAGCCACGACTATAACATCAGAAACCCACAAACGGTGAATGTCCGTCTGGCTCAGCCACGACGATAACATCTGAAACCCACAGACTGTGAATGTCCCGCTGGCTCAGCCACGACTATAACATCAGAAACCCACAGACAGTGAATGTCCCGCTGGCTCAGCCACGACTATAACATCAGAAACCCACAGAATGTGAATGTCCGGCTGGCTCAGCCATTACTATAACATCTGAAACACACAGACTATGAATGACTGACTGGCTCAGCAACGACAATAACATCTGAAACCCACAGACGGTGAATGTCCCGCTGGCTCAGCAACGACTATAACATCTGAAACCCACAGACGGTGAATGTCCCGCTGGCTCAGCAACGACTATAACATCTGAAACCCACAGACGGTGAAAGTCCCGCTGGCTCAGCCACGACTATAACATCTGAAACCCAAAGACGGTGAATGTCCGGCTGGCTCAGCCATTACTATAACATCTGAAACACACAGACGATGAATGACTGACTGGCTCAGCCATGACTATAACATCAGAAACCCACAGACGGTGAATGTCCGTCTGGCTCAACTACGACTATAACATCTGAAACCCACAGACGGTGAATGTCCCGCTGGCTCAGCAACGACTATAACATCTGAAACCCACAGACGGTGAAAGTCCCGCTGGCTCAGCCACGACTATAACATCTGAAACCCACAGACGGTGAATGTCCGGCTGGCTCAGCAACGACTATAACATCTGAAACCCACAGACGGTGAATGTCCCGCTGGCTCAGCAACGACTATAACATCAGAAACCCACAGATGGTGAAAGTCCCACTGGCTCAGCCACGACTATAACATCTGAAACCCACAGACGGTGAATGTCCGGCTGGCTCAGCAACGACTATAACATCTGAAACCCACAGACGGTGAATGAACAACTGGCTCAGCCACAACTATAACATCTGAAACCCAAAGACGGTGAATGTACGGCTGGCTCAGCCACAACTATAACATCTGAAACCCACACATGGTGAAAGTCCAGCTGGCTCAGCAACGACTATAACATCTGAAACCCACAGACGGTGAATGTCCGGCTGGCTCAGCACCGACTATAACAACTGAAACCCACAGACGGTGAATATCCGGCTGTCTCAGCCACGACTATAACATCTGAAAACCACAGACGGTAAATGTCCGGCTGGCTCAGCCACGACTTTTACATCTGAAACCCACAGACGGTGAATGTCCGGCTGGCTCAGCCACGACTTTTACACCTGAAACCCACAGACGGTGACTGTTCCGCTGGCTCAACAACGACTATAACACCTGAAACCCACAGACGGTGAATGTCCGGCTGGCTCAGCAACGACTATAACATCTGAAACCCACTGACGGTGAATGTCCGGCTGGCTCAGCAACGACTATAACATCTGAAACCCACAGACGGTGAATGTCCGACTGGCTCAGCAACGACTATAACATCAGAAACCCACAGAATGTGAATATCCGGCTGGCTCATCAACGACTATAACATCTGAAACCCACAGACAGTGAATGTCCCGCTGGCTCAGCAACGACTATAACATCTGAAACCCACAGACGGTGAATGACCGACTGGCTCAGCCACGATTATAATATCTGAAACCCACAGACGATGAATGTCCGGCTGGCTCAGCAACGACTATAACTTCTGAAACGCACAGACGGTGAATGTCCCGCTGGCTCAGCAATGACTATAACATATGAAACCCACAGACTGTGAATGTCCGGCTGGCTCAGCCATTACTATAACATCTGAAACACACAGACGATGAATGACTGACTGGCTCAGCCACGACTATAACATCAGAAACCCACAAACGGTGAATGTCCGTCTGGCTCAGCCACGACGATAACATCTGAAACCCACAGACTGTGAATGTCCCGCTGGCTCAGCCACGACTATAACATCAGAAACCCACAGACAGTGAATGTCCCGCTGGCTCAGCCACGACTATAACATCAGAAACCCACAGAATGTGAATGTCCGGCTGGCTCAGCCATTACTATAACATCTGAAACCCACACACGGTGAAAGTCCAGCTGGCTCGGCAACGACTATAACATCTTAACCCCACAGACGGTGAATGTCCGACTGGCACAGCAACGACTATAACATCTGAAACCCACAGACGGTGAATGTCCGGCTGGCTCCGCACCGACTATAACATCTGAAACCCCCAGACGGTGAATATCCGGCTGTCTCAGCCACGACTATAACATCTGAAACCCACAGACGGTGAATATCCGGCTGTCTCAGCCACGACTATAACATCTGAAACCCACAGACGGTAAATGTCCGGCTGGCTCAGCCACGACTTTTACATCTGAAACCCACAGACGGTGAATGTCTGGCTGGCTCAGCCACGACTTTTACATCTGAAACCCACAGACGGTGACTGTTCCGCTGGCTCAACAACGACTATAACACCTGAAACCCACAGACGGTGAATGTCCGGCTGGCTCAGCAACGACTATAACATCTGAAACCCACTGACGGTGAATGTCCGGCTGGCTCAGCAACGACTATAACATCTAATACCCATAGACGGTGAATGTCCGACTGGCTCAGCAACGACTATAACATCAGAAACCCACAGAATGTGAATATCCGGCTGGCTCAGCAACGACTATAACATCTGAAACCCACAGACAGTGAATGTCCCGCTGGCTCAGCAACGACTATAACATCTGAAACCCACAGACGGTGAATGTCCCGCTGGCTCAGCAATGACTATAACATATGAAACCCACAGACTGTGAATGTCCGGCTGGCTCAGCCATTACTATAACATCTGAAACACACAGACGATGAATGACTGACTGGCTCAGCCACGACTATAACATCAGAAACCCACAAACGGTGAATGTCCGTCTGGCTCAGCCACGACGATAACATCTGAAACCCACAGACTGTGAATGTCCCGCTGGCTCAGCCACGACTATAACATCAGAAACCCACAGACAGTGAATGTCCCGCTGGCTCAGCCACGACTATAACATCAGAAACCCACAGAATGTGAATGTCCGGCTGGCTCAGCCATTACTATAACATCTGAAACACACAGACTATGAATGACTGACTGGCTCAGCAACGACAATAACATCTGAAACCCACAGACGGTGAATGTCCCGCTGGCTCAGCAACGACTATAACATCTGAAACCCACAGACGGTGAATGTCCCGCTGGCTCAGCAACGACTATAACATCTGAAACCCACAGACGGTGAAAGTCCCGCTGGCTCAGCCACGACTATAACATCTGAAACCCAAAGACGGTGAATGTCCGGCTGGCTCAGCCATTACTATAACATCTGAAACACACAGACGATGAATGACTGACTGGCTCAGCCATGACTATAACATCAGAAACCCACAGACGGTGAATGTCCGTCTGGCTCAACTACGACTATAACATCTGAAACCCACAGACGGTGAATGTCCCGCTGGCTCAGCAACGACTATAACATCTGAAACCCACAGACGGTGAAAGTCCCGCTGGCTCAGCCACGACTATAACATCTGAAACCCACAGACGGTGAATGTCCGGCTGGCTCAGCAACGACTATAACATCTGAAACCCACAGACGGTGAATGTCCCGCTGGCTCAGCAACGACTATAACATCAGAAACCCACAGATGGTGAAAGTCCCACTGGCTCAGCCACGACTATAACATCTGAAACCCACAGACGGTGAATGTCCGGCTGGCTCAGCAACGACTATAACATCTGAAACCCACAGACGGTGAATGAACAACTGGCTCAGCCACAACTATAACATCTGAAACCCAAAGACGGTGAATGTACGGCTGGCTCAGCCACAACTATAACATCTGAAACCCACACATGGTGAAAGTCCAGCTGGCTCAGCAACGACTATAACATCTGAAACCCACAGACGGTGAATGTCCGGCTGGCTCAGCACCGACTATAACAACTGAAACCCACAGACGGTGAATATCCGGCTGTCTCAGCCACGACTATAACATCTGAAAACCACAGACGGTAAATGTCCGGCTGGCTCAGCCACGACTTTTACATCTGAAACCCACAGACGGTGAATGTCCGGCTGGCTCAGCCACGACTTTTACACCTGAAACCCACAGACGGTGACTGTTCCGCTGGCTCAACAACGACTATAACACCTGAAACCCACAGACGGTGAATGTCCGGCTGGCTCAGCAACGACTATAACATCTGAAACCCACTGACGGTGAATGTCCGGCTGGCTCAGCAACGACTATAACATCTGAAACCCACAGACGGTGAATGTCCGACTGGCTCAGCAACGACTATAACATCAGAAACCCACAGAATGTGAATATCCGGCTGGCTCATCAACGACTATAACATCTGAAACCCACAGACAGTGAATGTCCCGCTGGCTCAGCAACGACTATAACATCTGAAACCCACAGACGGTGAATGACCGACTGGCTCAGCCACGATTATAATATCTGAAACCCACAGACGGTGAATGTCCGGCTGGCTCAGCAACGACTATAACTTCTGAAACGCACAGACGGTAAATGTCCCGCTGGCTCAGCAATGACTATAACATATGAAACCCACAGACGGTGAATGTCCGTCTGGCTCAACTACGACTATAACATCTGAAACCCACAGACGGTGAATGTCCCGCTGGCTCAGCCACGACTATAACATCTGAAACCCACAGACGGTGAATGTCCGGCTGGCTCAGCAACGACTATTACATCTGAAACCCACAGACGGTGAATGAACAACTGGCTCAGCCACAACTATAACATCTGAAACCCAAAGACGGTGAATGTACGGCTGGCTCAGCCACAACTATAACATCTGAAACCCACACATGGTGAAAGTCCAGCTGGCTCAGCAACGACTATAACATCTGAAACCCACAGACGGTGAATGTCCCGCTGGCTCAGCAACGACTATAACATCAGAAACCCACAGATGGTGAAAGACCCGCTGGCTCAGCCACGACTATAACATCAGAAACCCACAAACGGTGAATGTCCGACTGGCACAGCAACGACTATAACATCTGAAACCCACAGACGGTGAATGTCCCGCTGGCTCAGCAACGACTATAACATCTGAAACCCACAGACGGTGAAAGTCCCGCTGGCTCAGCCACGACTATAACATCTGAAACCCAAAGACGGTGAATGTCCGGCTGGCTCAGCCATTACTATAACATCTGAAACACACAGACGATGAATGACTGACTGGCTCAGCCATGACTATAACATCAGAAACCCACAGACGGTGAATGTCCGTCTGGCTCAACTACGACTATAACATCTGAAACCCACAGACGGTGAATGTCCCGCTGGCTCAGCAACGACTATAACATCTGAAACCCACAGACGGTGAAAGTCCCGCTGGCTCAGCCACGACTATAACATCTGAAACCCACAGACGGTGAATGTCCGGCTGGCTCAGCAACGACTATAACATCTGAAACCCTCAGACGGTGAATGTCCCGCTGGCTCAGCAACGACTATAACATCAGAAACCCACAGATGGTGAAAGTCCCACTGGCTCAGCCACGACTATAACATCTGAAACCCACAGACGGTGAATGTCCGGCTGGCTCAGCAACGACTATAACATCTGAAACCCACAGACGGTGAATGAACAACTGGCTCAGCCACAACTATAACATCTGAAACCCAAAGACGGTGAATGTACGGCTGGCTCAGCCACAACTATAACATCTGAAACCCACACATGGTGAAAGTCCAGCTGGCTCAGCAACGACTATAACATCTGAAACCCACAGACGGTGAATGTCCCGCTGGCTCAGCAACGACTATAACATCAGAAACCCACAGATGGTGAAAGACCCGCTGGCTCAGCCACGACTATAACATCAGAAACCCACAAACGGTGAATGTCCGACTGGCACAGCAACGATTATAATATCTGAAACCCACAGACGGTGAATGTCCGGCTGGCTCAGCAACGACTATAACATCTGAAACCCACAGACGGTGAATGTCCCGTTGGCTCAGCAACGACTATAACATCAGAAACCCACAGATGGTGAAAGTCCCACCGGCTCAGCCACGACTATAACATCAGAAACCCACAGACAGTGAATGTCCCGCTGGCTCAGCCACGACTATAACATCAGAAACCCACAGAATGTGAATGTCCGGCTGGCTCAGCCATTACTATAACATCTGAAACACACAGACTATGAATGACTGACTGGCTCAGCAACGACAATAACATCTGAAACCCACAGACGGTGAATGTCCCGCTGGCTCAGCAACGACTATAACATCTGAAACCCACAGACGGTGAATGTCCCGCTGGCTCAGCAACGACTATAACATCTGAAACCCACAGACGGTGAAAGTCCCGCTGGCTCAGCCACGACTATAACATCTGAAACCCAAAGACGGTGAATGTCCGGCTGGCTCAGCCATTACTATAACATCTGAAACACACAGACGATGAATGACTGACTGGCTCAGCCATGACTATAACATCAGAAACCCACAGACGGTGAATGTCCGTCTGGCTCAACTACGACTATAACATCTGAAACCCACAGACGGTGAATGTCCCGCTGGCTCAGCAACGACTATAACATCTGAAACCCACAGACGGTGAAAGTCCCGCTGGCTCAGCCACGACTATAACATCTGAAACCCACAGACGGTGAATGTCCGGCTGGCTCAGCAACGACTATAACATCTGAAACCCACAGACGGTGAATGTCCCGCTGGCTCAGCAACGACTATAACATCAGAAACCCACAGATGGTGAAAGTCCCACTGGCTCAGCCACGACTATAACATCTGAAACCCACAGACGGTGAATGTCCCGCTGGCTCAGCAACGACTATAACATCTGAAACCCACAGACGGTGAATGAACAACTGGCTCAGCCACAACTATAACATCTGAAACCCAAAGACGGTGAATGTACGGCTGGCTCAGCCACAACTATAACATCTGAAACCCACACATGGTGAAAGTCCAGCTGGCTCAGCAACGACTATAACATCTGAAACCCACAGACGGTGAATGTCCGGCTGGCTCAGCACCGACTATAACAACTGAAACCCACAGACGGTGAATATCCGGCTGTCTCAGCCACGACTATAACATCTGAAAACCACAGACGGTAAATGTCCGGCTGGCTCAGCCACGACTTTTACATCTGAAACCCACAGACGGTGAATGTCCGGCTGGCTCAGCCACGACTTTTACACCTGAAACCCACAGACGGTGACTGTTCCGCTGGCTCAACAACGACTATAACACCTGAAACCCACAGACGGTGAATGTCCGGCTGGCTCAGCAACGACTATAACATCTGAAACCCACTGACGGTGAATGTCCGGCTGGCTCAGCAACGACTATAACATCTGAAACCCACAGACGGTGAATGTCCGACTGGCTCAGCAACGACTATAACATCAGAAACCCACAGAATGTGAATATCCGGCTGGCTCATCAACGACTATAACATCTGAAACCCACAAACGGTGAATGTCCGACTGGCACAGCAACGACTATAACATCTGAAACCCACAGACGGTGAATGTCCCACTGGCTCAGCAACGACTATAACATCAGAAACCCACAGATGGTGAAAGTCCCACTGGCTCAGCCACGACTATAACATCTGAAACCCACAGACGGTGAATGTCCGGCTGGCTCAGCAACGACTATAACATCTGAAACCCACAGACGGTGAATGAACAACTGGCTCAGCCACAACTATAACATCTGAAACCCAAAGACGGTAAATGTACGGCTGGCTCAGCCACAACTATAACATCTGAAACCCACACATGGTGAAAGTCCAGCTGGCTCAGCAACGACTATAACATCTGAAACCCACAGACGGTGAATGTCCCGCTGGCTCAGCAACGACTATAACATCAGAAACCCACAGATGGTGAAAGACCCGCTGGCTCAGCCACGACTATAACATCAGAAACCCACAAACGGTGAATGTCCGACTGGCACAGCAACGACTATAACATCTGAAACCCACAGACGGTGAATGTCCGGCTGGCTCAGCACCGACTATAACAACTGAAACCCACAGACGGTGAATATCCGGCTGTCTCAGCCACGACTATAACATCTGAAAAACACAGACGGTAAATGTCCGGCTGGCTCAGCCACGACTTTTACATCTGAAACCCACAGACGGTGAATGTCCGGCTGGCTCAGCCACGACTTTTACACCTGAAACCCACAGACGGTGACTGTTCCGCTGGCTCAACAACGACTATAACACCTGAAACCCACAGACGGTGAATGTCCGGCTGGCTCAGCAACGACTATAACATCTGAAACCCACTGACGGTGAATGTCCGGCTGGCTCAGCAACGACTATAACATCTGAAACCCACAGACGGTGAATGTCCGACTGGCTCAGCAACGACTATAACATCAGAAACCCACAGAATGTGAATATCCGGCTGGCTCATCAACGACTATAACATCTGAAACCCACAGACAGTGAATGTCCCGCTGGCTCAGCAACGACTATAACATCTGAAACCCACAGACGGTGAATGACCGACTGGCTCAGCCACGATTATAATATCTGAAACCCACAGACGGTGAATGTCCGGCTGGCTCAGCAACGACTATAACTTCTGAAACGCACAGACGGTGAATGTCCCGCTGGCTCAGCAATGACTATAACATATGAAACCCACAGACTGTGAATGTCCGGCTGGCTCAGCCATTACTATAACATCTGAAACACACAGAAGATGAATGACTGACTGGCTCAGCTACGACTATAACATCAGAAACCCACAAACGGTGAATATCCGTCTGGCTCAGCCACGACGATAACATCTGAAACCCACAGACTGTGAATGTCTGGCTGGCTCAGCCATTACTATAACATCTGAAACACACAGACTATGAATGACTGACTGGCTCAGCCACGACTATAACATCAGAAACCCACAGACGGTGAATGTCCATCTGGCTCATCCACGACAATAACATCTGAAACCCACAGACGGTGAATGTCCGTCTGGCTCAGCAACGACTATAACATCTGAAACCCACAGACTGTGAAAGTCCGGCTGGCTCAGCCATTACTATAACATCTGAAACACACAGACTATGAATGACTGACTGGCTCAGCCACGACTATAACATCAGAAACCCACAGACGGTGAATGTCCGTCTGGCTCATCCACGACAATAACATCTGAAACCCACAGACGATGAATGACTGACTGGCTCAGTCACGACTATAACATCTGAAACCCACAGACGGTGAATGTCCGGCTGGCTCAGCCATTACTATAACATCTGAAACACACAGACAATGAATGACTGACTGGCTCAGTCAC